>NW_020451000.1:409061-429764 GCF_003343035.1 Apteryx rowi | reverse complement strand
ACGCCATCACCATATTAGGCTATCTAAACTAACATTGCCGCTTTGCTATCTCAACTCCCTTATCTCAGGCAGGGTACATGCCCCCACCACAGGATGTAGGATGTTCCCACAGATGTTTCCAAGGCTGTTTCTTACTTTGATGTAACCAATTAGCACACATCACAGTCCAGGCTGTTTCAAGGCTGTTTCTCAATTTGATGTAACAAATTAGCACATATCACAATAGCATTGTCATCTGTCTGTAGTTAATGAACACCGGGTGTCTTTTCCTGCCTGCAAGAATAAGGAGGCTTCGGTGTGCACTGAGCAGGAAAAAACGGGTAAGCATGCCACTTTTCAAGCAAATACGCATCTATTCTCACTTTGTTGGTTTTCATTGACCTTTATGCTGCAGCAGTGCTATGGACACCTGAATGGCTTGTGGTGTTTGTCTAATATAATGTAGAAATCATTACTTGAGGCTAAAAACCACTCATTTTTCTGTGTATGAGTCCCTCTAGGATGAAACTTCCTGCTTCACTGACTGCCTCAGAAAGGTCAGTTCTTGGGAAGAGCATGTAGTGGGTTGCTGAACCTAGGCAGTCCCTACCCAGACCTTCCCAGGCTGCCACCAGCCCCAGCTGTGGGGCAGTGTGTAAGGACTCTCATCCCACCTAGGTGATCTGGTGTAGAGTGTCATTACTATCTGTAGCCCAGGTACACCTAAGCTTCTATGGCAGCCCTCATCTGTGGACCCATGATGGCTCATAGCAGCAGTGGGAAATGTAAATGGGGAGAGGGCACAGGGAAAAGAGTGATGGTTCCCCTCATCATGGGTTTTTGAAGAAGCTTTCATAGCCATTGCTTTTGCTGTCCCTACCTGGGGATACATAGAAGTCCTTACTCGTCACCTGTTGATTTTCCACTAGTGGTATGATCAGCTTGTCTTGAATGTAAAGGATATTATGAAACAAAACTGAATAACTGTTTATTTGTCTTGTCTTTTCCTTGATCTTATATTTGTGCGGAGAACTCAGTGTGAAAGCTTGAAAGATAGTAAGCTGGTTTTGTCTCCTAATTTTTGCCTAAGGCATCAGAGTGCAATCTTTGATTTCAGAATCTTTTGGGAACTTGAGAGCAGAAACAACAGCCTCTGGGGAATCTATCATAGTAGTAACCACGGCCTCTGGGGAGGAAATAGAAGATGAGATTGTGGAAATGTATTTTGAAAATAAAAAGAAGTCTGGTGGGGGGCCCATCAAGTCTTTCATCAGAAAGGATCAGCAAATAATCATCACCTTTCAGGATGAGGAAGGTATGATCTTATTTTATGGATTTTATTTTACTAAAGCACCCCTTTAAAAAAAAAAGACCTTTGCTGGTGGTGGATCTCTTGTGGCCTTCGCTACTGCAGAAATGGTGGATTCCCAGAGAGAGACAGGGTGTAAAAGGAGCAGATGTACCTATGGATTCAATGCAGACATGAGTTTCTGCCAGTGTTTATAATAATCCACAAGGAAAGAGGTGGTTCTCTAGGCCTATCCTGGATGCTTGATGAAGGCTCACACAGAATAATGCAGGAGAACTGGTGGCAGGAGCACTGCAGAATAAGAAAGCTTTATCCTAGTTTAGGAGGTAGGATACAGCATAGCACAGTATTAGCTGCAGATTGTGGGTAAACACTATTCTATTGTATTTTCTTTCATATTAATCTCAGATTCTCAGATGAGAGGGTTTTGGAGACTGGGAGAAAAAGAGACAGTAAATGTCATGTATTTATAAGAAAGAGGTGAATGCTGTTTTAAAGAAAATGTTATTTTGAGTTCACCATGACCTTTTGTGAGGCTCCAGGTGGCTTTAGTAAGGCTTTCGGTATGGATACAATCATGAGTAATAGGAAGCAGTGGAGGAGTAAGTTTAGGTACCTGAACCAGAAGAGGGATTAGCAGACACTCCTGTAAGGACTGAACAGCTCCTGTGTGCACATACATTAGGAAGCCCATATTGGCATAAGCCAAGAGCCAGCAGAATCCCTTCTGGAAAAACATTTATCTATACCTGTCATACAATCAGTAGCAGGTTTACAGAGCCCTATCTCACCTGGTTGGAGAAAATAAGTTTAAAATAGCCTCAATTTATATGTAGTTTTCCTCCGCCAAAATACTGCTCACTACTTGTTAGCGTGTGAAGGACCTACACAATATGAAGAAACTGCCTGGTTATACAGGAGAAAGTCGTCTGTTAAATGCACAGGATAAGCAAGCTGGAAAACCCTTTCTTTATTTGCCATTTATTAGGTGTTGCTAATCTGGAGGACAGCTTCTTGCAGTTGGAGACTATTTGACAGTAAAAAGGAGGCTGCAGTTACCTCAAAGTAGCTCCTTTTTCTTTAGGGAGACTGAGACATCTAAATCATAGAGTAACATTTGTCCTGATCCTAACTCTTAATGTCACTTTGCCTTATTTACTTTCTCATATGACAGAAGAAACAGATGTTTGCTCAGATTTTGAAGTAGAGTGTAGCCTAATGTATTATCTGCTCTGGGTGGGGAGAATGGAAAACAGCATCTTTCTTGTTTATTTTTCTGTGAAACTAGATGCCCAAGGAGTTTTGCAAAGGAAGCATCACTCGGTGAAGAAAATTGGGCTGTTGGTGAAGCCTTGGCAAGTGGAGACTATCCAGGAGCTGTGCCAAATGGAGAACTCTCAAGAGTCTGTGCCTTCTGCCTTAGTTGTGCTTGAAAATGTGCAGGAGACAATAGGAGATTACATGTTAATTATGCTGGTAGAGAACATCAGTGGCTTATCAGAGGAAGACAATGACTTCAGCGTGGAAATGATACCTGAAATAAATGCGGCTGTAGTTACTTTTACTGGAAGTACTGGTAAGCATGAGTCTGAGTTGCAGATCTTTCATTACCTACTTCTAAGAAGCTGTGTGTGGGAGGGAGACAAGCCTGGAAATAAAGAGCAATGTTTTCTGTCATCAGCTTTCAAGCCTAATCTGATCTTTTCAGATTAACCTAATCTGAGAAATTACTCCACAAATTCAGTGAGATACACTGGCCTTTGTATCTGTAAGGTATAAAGGTAAGTGAGAAGAGAGTTAGTTCTGGTTTGGGTTGGTGAACAAAATGGGTAGGACTAAAACTGAACTATAGCTTTGTACAAGCAGCAAAATGATGTGCTGAGTCTTATAATAGATAGATAATGAGGGATCTGCTCGCCAAAGGGTGCTATATGTGTAATAAGCTTGCATGGATTGGAGGGAAGACTGAACAAATACTTAGAACAGAGCCTTTTAAGGTTATTAAATGCACTGTGTTAGGCTTAGGGAATCTCATGTACTAAAAAATAGTTGGAGGCTGGGAGAGGGTTGGGGAAATAGCATCTTCTTACTGCAGTTTTCTAGATCTCTGCTACGGCCCCTGCGGGAGGCAGGATACTGGGCTAGATGGACCCTGGGCTGCTGAGACAAGTCCAGCTGCTCTTATGCACGCAGCGGTAGCTGTCAGTTATGTGAAGTGTTGAATTAACAGCATCTGCTTTGCCTGAGGCTGTGATACCAACCAGCAAAGTTACTGAGTGCCCACTGTGGTTTTTGTAGTGTGTTTGGTACCATATATTCCTTTTCTTCCTCGTCAGTGATTCATGATAAAGGCCTCTTCCAGGTGACAGGCAGTGTCTGCTACTTCACACCAGTGAGAAATGGGGGGACTTCCTGGTTCCAGACAAGAATTATGGTTGACTTTTATTAACAAATTCCATTCCAGGACATAGGCAACAGTAACCGCTATGAGTAAAATCAGATTCAGGAATGATGTAAGCAAATGCCGTAGCTGCTGTTGTAGAGAGGGCAGCACTTCATTACCAGGAGAAGTGAATTAACCTGACAGCAGTAAACTCATCGCAGGATTCTGCGGCTGCTGCTGTGCTTGAGCACCTTTAAGGACAAGGTGATTTTACATGTGCTTGATTTGGAAAAAAGAGAGAAGTGTTTGTTCTGTGGGGAAAAAAAATGAGTCTCTCTGGAAGTTAAATTTGATGAAAACAAGTTATGTGCCACTCTAAATCAACTTAATTAGGAATAGTTGTATTAGTGGTAACATACAAGGATGAAGTTGCTCAGAAACTTTAAAATAGTGAAAGAGTTCATCAGTGGTATAACTAAATCACTGTCAAACAAGTCTATAATCTTTGAGAAAGCAGAGTCTACATCTCTTTAGAAGTCAGAAATGACTTGCCTTGTATCCTGGTCCAGCCCCAAATTTCTGGTTTAGCCTTGAGGAAATAAGTAGATCCCTCAAAAGGTTCACTATGCATTTGTCAGACCTAAAAGTGACTTAACTGTCTTGTACCATGATGATAATGGAAACAAAAAGTAGCCAAAAATAGCATATAATACAACTGAAACAATCCAAATTTAAACAGATGACTCCAGTCTGATTGTGTATAAGCCCATAGTCCCAAATGAGCCTGATATTTTGTCTTGGGGTTAAAAAGACCGAGTGCTACTTAGTTGGGAAACGAGTGATGAATTGTGGCTATAGTAACTGTTGCTCAACAGTTGTGATCAACTATTTGGTTAATATTCGACCACAGAAACTGAATAGGTGGAAAGAATTAGCTTGGTGGGCACCACCAAGCTAACAGATGCTTCATAACTCAGTGCTTTGGTCAGTGCATACACTGATAGTCTGCTAACATCCTAATAGAAAAGTGAGCTACTTGTGTGATGGTTTTTTTTTTTTCCTCCCTTCTCTTTCTAGCCACAGAGGAATTTGTTAAAAAAATTAATCAAAACCACAGAGCAAAACAACAAAGTATTACTGCACGGTGCCTTGAGGTGACAAAAAGCATTAGGGCTGAAAATATACCACCTAACACATCCAATGACTATATAACCATCTACTTTGAAAACAAGAAGAATGGAAGTGCACAAGTGGTGGATGTACAGCAGTTGCCTGATGAAGGTGCAGCTATCATTACATTCAGCGACTATAAAGGTAATGCAGAAAATGAAGCCCTTATTTTTTTCAAGATCCTTTGACTTAAAAGTGATTTTTTTTTTCTAAAAAAAAAAAAAAAAATAGCTACTTTGCCCTCATAAAACAGCAGGTCTCTGCCAATTGGAGTGCAAAGTAAAGTTTTGGACCAGCTGGGCAGGATGCGTAGGATTTTTCTTTCCTTTTAGGCACAGTTTATTAGTTCACCCTGGTCTTGCTCCTTACAGACTTCAGGTTACAGTCTGAGCTCAGCAGAGGTGAGCACAGCCCCACATGGTGCGAGAGGCCATTTATTTTAGTAACTGCCCTGAGGCAGTATGTGCTGTCTGGCTTATCTGAGAGCAATTTCTTGGACAACTCATTGGCCAGACAGCAGGTGCTGTTGCATGTCCTGCTAGTGCCAGAAAAATGAGCCTCTGTTGAAGATGGAGAACAAGGGGGAAGCCGGAGAAGGTGTGAGTTGATGCTGATGACTAGTAGCCCAGGCGTACTACTGGGTTGGGCACTCCAAGTACAGCATAACAGGGGTGGGGGCAGAGACAATGCCATCCTGTATTTATTCCCTCCTGAAGGTGGACAGAGTCAGCACTTAACTGCCTCTTCCTAATTTATTTTATTAGGCATTTAAAAACAGTAACTCTTTTTAATAATTTGGAATTGTTTTTATTCGGGAAGAAGGGGGAAAACTACTGCAAAACCTTACTTATATATATATTTTTTAAATTATTATGCAGTAAATAATTAAAAAAAAAACAGAGCAAAAGATCCTTGGGTTTAAGTGCTATGATTGATTGTTTGTTTATATTTTTTTGTATGTTTTAGATGTGATCAATATCTTGGCAAAGCAGCATTCAATCAACGGGGTACCAATCGCTGTCTATCCTTACTATATCTCGCTGGGAACAGCTCTCTACGGAAAGGAAGGGCCGCAAATAAAGACACCAGATCCAGTTACAGTGCCTCTGGATCCCTATATCTGGCAGTTCTTACAGAGAAATAATAGGCTAATTGAGGCAATCAATTGTGATATGGCAAAGTGTAATTGTGAACTAATATGGCCTGAACCCAGCTGTGCAGACCCAAAAGTTACTTTGCATCTTGCAGCTGCTTTGTCCAAACAGAAGAGATTAATGGCTCGATTGATCAAGACATGGAATGAAAGTGTTTCCACAGCATTTTCATGTAGCATATCAAAGTACAAAACAATTAAATATCAAGTAAGTGCAGAGGTGTGGGAAGCTGTTAGGAATGGCATTATCCAAGATGAAGTTTTGATAATTCCATATGTTTCCAAGGAGTTAGTTGTTTTAGTAGGTGACAAAGAGGATCTAAAGAATGTTGAACAAGAGCTGAAGTTGCTCATAGAAAATGCCACCAGAAAAATTGAAAGAGAAAAGCAAAAAACTGAAGAAGTGGTGGTAGTGTGTCCAGGGGAGTATGCAATTTTACAGAGTACTGGACTTGAAGAAAAAATTCACAAGGAGTGCCCAACTCTGCAGATGACTTATGATCACTTGCAAAAGATAATTAGCCTGTGCGGAGTGGCTGAGGAAGCTTATAAAGTCAAAGGAGAAATCCTAGAAAATATGCGCAAAATGGCAAAGAAATCAGTTAATGTTCACCCTTATATTTTCCAGTTTTTAGAACATGTTAGTAACGAAACCCTGTCACAAAGCTTGTTTATGTCAAAACAAATTAGTGCCTTCTATGAGCTTGAAACAGAAGCTATCATGTTGACCGGCAGTACTCCTGAAATGCTCCTAAAAGCAGAAGAAAAAATAAAGGAGGAACTGAACTACAGAAGCATTGATCTGGAAGATGAGTCAGTTCTCCAGAAGAGAGAATGGAGGTTGCTCACCACCCAGAATTGTTCTAATGCAGCTGTAACAGCCACTCAGGTAGGGAGTCAGGTCATTGTTGCTGGTTGTTCTCAAGCAGTAGAAAAAGCTTATGAGGAACTCTATGACTTTATAGATCAAAACACTCAAGTGCAAAAGGTCATCAGAGGAAAGCCTGTGGCAGTCATAATGTTCTTTGAGAAAGAGAAGGCCAATGTTTGGGCTGGATTACAAAGTAAGGGTGTGAGAGTCGACTTTGGCACACAAAGGAAGCAGAGAGTTATTTCCTTGAGTGGGCCAAGAAGAGAAGTGGTGAAGGGAGTCGCCTTAGTAGAACAAACTCTGTCTGTGTTGCATTATAAGCGTGTGTTAATTAGTGAGCCAGGAGCCAAGTCATATTTCAAAGAACGAGAACACTTTTATGCTGCCACTGTGAAACAAGACTTTAACTGTTTAATCAGGCTGGAAGAACAGCCAGAAGAACAGCTGGAAGAACAGCAAGAACATGGTAGTGAAGGCAAGCCCTACAGGCAGGCAACCATAGGTGGGGTTGTAATAGCAGTTTATAAAGCTGACTTGTGCACTCATCATGTTGATGTTGTTGTAAATGCATCAAATGAAGAATTAAAACACATAGGTGGCCTTGCTGGGGCCCTTCTACAAGCGGCTGGTCCAGAGCTACAGGAAGAATGTGACATGCTGACAAAGCATGGGTGTTTGCAGCCTGGATGTGCTGTTATCACAGGTGCTGGGAAACTCCCCTGTAAACATGTGATTCATGCTGTTGGGCCCAGGTGGAAGAAAGATGAAGCAGAAAAGTGTGTGTTCTTGCTAAGAAAGACAGTGAAGAAATGTCTACAACTGGCCGAAACGTACAATCATCGCTCCATAGCTTTCCCTTCTATAAGTGCTGGGATTTTTGGTTTCCCACTGCAACTGTGTACATATTCAATTGTATCATCCATCAAGGAAACCTTGGAAGAATCCATGGGGGACAGCAGCTTGAAGGAGGTTCATCTTGTGGATGTTGCAGAGAAAAACATTCAGGCTTTCAGCAGGGCACTGAAAGAAGTGTTTTCAGATAACTTACTTCCCTGCAGTTCAGTACATCAGACTAATGCAGATAATCAGCCTAGGAAAAGTCAAAGTTCTCAAAATAGCAAGAGCCTCATGATGGTAACGACAGAGGAAGGCCTTGACGTTATACTGAAAAAAGGAAGCATTGAAGATGCTACAGTAAGTGTTTTAAATTTTCAGCTGTTTGTCTAGTTTGAAGTAAAGCTCATTTTAAAGTATGGACAGTGTAAAAGGAACTTAGATCATCATCTGTAATTAGCAATGTAACATGTTTGATATGTTATTGGAATTGGCAGTCATGGCTGATAACAATTGCTGTTAAAATAACTGTTATTATATGGTAGGTACACATAGTTGATCACACAATACAGTGCTGCATAGCTAACATAGAGACACATGAATCCTTGCGGTGCATGGTGCACCGGAGGGCCTAGGGCAGCACAGCCGCGCACATCCAATTATGCGCTTGTGCTGCTGAGCCCTCTGCCCAGAGCCAGAGTGGCTTTACTTGTATTTGAAGGACACTGAACTGCACACCGGGTAAGCTCGTTCCCTGATGGGCAGGGGGCCCCTGTGGACTTGTCTCAGCTACTAAAGTGAATGCTTGTTTCCTCACAGAAGGGTTTTGATGCTCTCAAACTTCAAGGCATTGACTTTGACGTATCAGTTGACCTCTTCTAATTCTTCTGAATGATCCTATGTAAATAGGGTTCCTCCTCTTCCCCCAGTACTTTATTGGGGAAATATTATTCCTAGTGTTATTGGTGAACATTGGAATGCAATGTAGAGCTGCTATCGCACATCCTGTCTGGCACCAGCTTCACCAATTTCCAGCTACCTTCAGCATTAAATTCCTGTTAGCTGGCCTGAAAGTTTCTTAACTGGGATTGCTGCTACTGGAAGCAGCTCCTCTCAGGATCATTTTCACAGTGGCCAGCTGATCCTTTCAGGAGTGGTTGTCTCCCACAGCTTGTATGTATAGAGCTCCTCCAGTTGGCCAGAGCAAAACAAATGCGTTAAAAAATATGATGTAGAGAGGTGTTTCCTCAAGAGCTGAAGACTGTGTTTGATACAATATTCCTAGCCCTTTATATTTCTCTCCCTTCTGAATTACTGCTTTTTTCACTTCTCTTTTCTTTCCCCTTACCTCTTCCTCCAGTCCTATTTCTCTACAGCTTCTGGGGTTTTTTTTTGTTTTTTTCTTGACCAGTCACATATAGAAGGTCCTGCTTACCCCAGTTTGCCCTGCAGCCTCAACAGAGGCAAGAGTCGAGCAGGAGTTTTGCCTGTATTACCTCTGTCTTGCTGGGAGGTGGGAAATTTGGACACAGAACTTGGTCTGCAAGCTTCTCTTAGAGAATAAATTTGTATAAGTGTTTTTCAAAGGGAGGTAGAATAAGTAGACCAGGAATGCAGAACTTTAACTTTCTCCTGTTGGAATGAAATGAATTTCACTTTTAATGCAGGTCTTCTATTTCAGTGGGCAGGCTGATGGTGTTGGAACTGAACATAGTTTTTTTTTGTTTTGTTCCAAAGCTTTGTTACATTCCAGGTTGCTGTCCCAGAAATTCATGTTGTGAGTCAGCAGACAGGCTGCATTTGGATAGCTTTTAAGCTTAAATTTTGCACTGACTGGAGTTTTTTGCTGTCCCCCTTCCCCCCCCCCCCCTTTCAGACAGACATTGTTGTCAGCAGTGTTGCCACAGATCTACAGCTTGATAGAGGGCCACTCTCCAAAGCCTTGCTAAGCAAAGCAGGGCCGATGCTCCAGACAGCCTTAAAGGAAGAAGGCTTAGAAAACACACCTGTTGAAGGATCTGTGTTCAGAACAAAAGGATACAATCTAGGTTGCCGTTATGTGCTTCATACTATTATACCTGGATGGTCACAGGGACAGGCATCTGCAAAAAAGGTAAAAGGGGCTTTATTTGCCTAAACTCTAATTTGGCTGCACCTTGCAGTGGGTTTAATGCAACTTCTCCTTTGAAATGAGGGATAACTTCATAGGAGATGAGTTTGGGCTGTTCTTTTATGTGTGGCTGATCCCATGTTGACTAATATATGCTTTGTGAAGTATGTAATTATCATATTTTAATACCAAAAGATAGCTAAAAGAAAAAGTGCTGAATTTTACATACTGGCAAAAAATGACTTTTCAGTAATAACTGTGCTTTTCAGATCCTTGGAAACATCATCACAGAATGCCTGCAGATTGCTGAGGAGCTGTCTTTAAAGTCAATCACTTTCCCGGCAATTGGGACAGGGAATTTAGCATTTCCGAAGTCTATTGTTGCCAAATTACTATTTGACAAAGTGTTTGAATTCAGTAGTAAAAAGAAACTAAATTCTCTTGAAGAAGTTCACTTTTTGTTGCATCCGAAAGACACATCTAATGTGCAGGTGAGTTTTTCGTATTACATGCTATTTTATTTGGGTCCATCAAGTGATGTTAGCTATCTGATGACCTCAGAAGAATCCACAGTGTGCTAATTCTCATATTAAAGAAAAGAGCAGTTTGCTGACAGTTTTTCTTGTCTGTAGTGAAAGTTCTCCTTTTGGTTCTGCCTCTCATAGTTGCCTGCCTTTCTTGGGCAGCTCTCTTCCCTTCCTGTCCTGTTTTATTCCCTGGGAATGATACAAATGAAAGTATTTACTCTTTTATTTCATGAGCTTGTGTGACTAATACATAATCCTTGTCTACAGATAAATTTGCTGTAACTCCTGCATAGCTGTCTTAATTCTTGGAAAAAGGAGTGCTTTTGACAGGTTTAGCTAGAGTCTCTTAGGAAGAATAATTATGCTTGGATTGTTGTGCTGGTAAACTTCTCCAGTAGAAAACATACCATGGTTCTGCATCCCACTTTCTTCAGTATCACATTAGCCCGGGTTTTCTACATCCATACTCAAGTTACTCATTTCACAGTGGAATCTTTCAAAAGAGAGCAGTCACACTGTGAAATAATACCCAAATAAATGTTTCAACATCTGATGTGTTCTTCGAGAACTACAGTGTGTCAAGACTTCCCATCAGCACTGTGGCAGATGGTTATTAAGTCATTTGCACTGTGCTCCTTTTAAATGCTTTTTAACTTTACTTTTCAAACTACTGAGTAAAGACTTTTCTACAGGGGTTGACTGTAGTTTCCTTTTCTAGGTATTTTCAGATGAACTGCAGCACAGACGTGGAAATACTATAGATGATAAAGTGCATGAGACTGCTCCAAATGAGGCTAGCCAAAGCACATGTAAGCTTGTTTTCAAAAAGTATTCTTTTTATTATTTTTGTATACTTATATATATTTTTGATTTATATATATATATATATATAAATACTCCAGGGAGCATATTCAGTATAGGTGTTTAGATATGCATTTGGTGAGCATGTCATGCCCAAAGTCCAAGTAAGAACTGTTAATGCTGGAGTTGAAGCAGCTGCTGTAAAGACAGAAAATAGTAGTTTCAGGATGAGTGTAATGTTTGAAATGCTGTTGAAGGCACGAAATAAAAAATGTACCTGGGATTCATTACCTGGTTAAAACCCTCCCATGGTAAAGAGAGTAGAAGCTCTGGTGAGGGCACAAATGGTGTTTTAGGGCTTTTTGGTTGTAGTGTGCGGTGGTGGTGGTATCGTCACTGTAACGCTTGATCAGATCATGAATGTGTCAGTTTATTCTCGTCTCCTGAGAATGCAGGTGAGTATCTGCTTGTGTATGCCTTACAGGGGCCTCTTTGGAAAATCCTCAAATCTATTTCAGCTTTGGTTTTAGTACTGATATAAATAGGCAAAAAACCTCTGGTGTTATCCAGCCAAAAAGAACTACAGAGTACAGAAAATGAGTTATATGGTGAAAACTTAATCAAATTTTAAAAATAACATGTAGGTAAGTTCCTGTCATGTAGTAGAGAACCTGTCTAAAAACTACTGAGAGGCAGGGGAGCGAGGAAGTGAGACTTAGCAAGCTTGCCCCTCTCCTACCTCCAAGTTTAGCAAAGGCTTATAGAGTAAGACATTATACAGAAGTGTCTCTATACCAGGTGTGCAGCAAAACATGGTTTCCCTGCTATCTCACTGTGGAGACCAATGGTGGGAACAGGTGAAGGCTGATCAGAGACTCCTGTGAAAAGAAATGATTTTCAGATAACATGGAAGGCAGTCCTCTTCACAAGGATGGCACTGGCTGAGCCTGAGGCCAAACTGTTGTCTTTGTAGACGTTATACCCATGAAGAGGTCCTTCAGCCCAAGGAAATTCTGCGCTCTGTTACTCATGTATGTGTTTCTTTCCTGCAGCGTTCTTTGGTCCTATTTCAACCCCGGCACAGGGTGTGCATGAAATGATGATTGGCTCCATCTTGTTCCAGGTGGCAACTGGAGATATTACCAAGGAGATGACAGATGTAATTGTAAACATAACAAACAAAACCTTTAGCCTCAAAAAAGGTACTTTAGTTGGTATTATAGATGAAAACAGCATGTGTGGTTGGAAGGGCTGGATAAGGAGAGTATGGATCATTTTCAGTGTTCTAAAACCTTTTGTTTTATAGTGTGGCTTCTATTTTATTTCTCAGGGTGTGAAAGCCTAATTAGGAAACATCTGAGGCTGTCTCTTGCTCTCTTCTTCCAATGTAAGAAAATCCTACAAAAAAACTTGAGGAAAAGAATCTTTCTATAGTGTGTTCTCAAATCTCAAACTTCTTTAGCCTGTGTTACAGGATGGCATGTTTAAGACTCCTGTGGGAAAGTAAAACTGACAATTTCTTTTTGTTGTTGATGTTTTAATAGAATCTTTTTATAGAGCATCTCTTTCAGGCTAAAGGAAAAGACAAAACTCAGTGAGGTTTTGACCTCAGTGAAACTTGTTAGGTACTTCATACATCAATTGGAGTTGAAAAATGTAAGCTGAACTCTTAGACAACAATGTTTTTCAGTTATAACCTGTACTGCTGTCAGAAAAGAGATTTTTCAGGTGATATGTGGTACCATGTTGTGCCTTAGATGGGGCTTTAATGGAATTAACAGTAGTAACAGTGGATTCACATGTCTCTTACTTAAGGTGTTTCTAAAGCGATTCTGGAAGGTGCTGGAAAAGCTGTTGAAGATGAATGTACTCAACTAGGTATGGTACAACATTTCTGATCTCCCTTCTAAAGGTGTTCATATGTGGCAGGGGATCTGTTGGAATATTTACTAAGTGCCTACTGTACATCCAGCTGTATTATGCACTGTGTTACATCAGCTAATTCTTTAATTGGTTAATGTGGTATTTGTAAAACATCTAATGGGGAAAGGAAAAGAAAAATCTTCAAGAAGAGACAGCATCTAAGCAAATGTAAAGAATTTAATCTACTCATTATTGCATCCTGTTATTCCAATAAAACTTTTGATGGTAAAAATGAATCAAGTCTATCTTGAACAGAGCCATGAGCAGAGAATGGTGGTGGCAGAAATGTTGTTAGAGTAGCATACCTCATTTAGAAGCAACTCTCTACCTGGAACTTGTTTTCTCATTCCTAGAGAAAACAGTTATTAATATTTCCTCTTGGCCTAACTAGCAACACACTACCACGTTCTTTGCATGACTGAGAGGAAAATTAGTGAAGCTGGGTTCCTGCCTCAGAAGAGGCATTTATTTGTAGACCAAATTCAGTTAATGACCAGCAAATGCGATGAATGGGGACTAAGAATGAAAAAGTACATGGCTTAAAAGCCCACAAAATAATGGGAAGAAGGAGGCTAGTGTGGAGGTCAGCTCAGAAGACCAACCAAAGGAAAAAAACTGTGGAAGGGGTGAGAGAGGCTGACCTGAATTGTGCAGACCAAGAGGACAATTCAGGCCTGGCAGCATGAGGGTAGATGGCATGTTCATTTGTGTGAAGGCTGACTGCAACATTGGTCTGCGTAAGTTCTCTAAGCCTGCAGAGTAAACTTAGGAGTGAAGGCAAATAAATTGCAAACATAAAATGAATCCCTGGGCCTAGAAAGTGAAAATGGAGGGAGGGATGCATGTGGAAGGAGCCTTGCAGCTTGTCGTGGGACATAGTTGTCATTACTTCCTTATCTCCTAACAAGGATTAGCACAAGTTTACATTGTGGATAATTGTTGATTTGTTTACTTCCTCCTATGTATCTTTCAGCCTTGCAGCCTCACAGTGACTATATAACCACTCAAGCAGGACACCTGCCATGCCAAAAAATAATTCATTTTGTTGCCCAGGATGATATCAAGGTACCAGTCTCCAAAGTGCTTCAGGAGTGTGAATTACAGCAGTACGCTTCTGTCATCTTCCCAGCAATTGGAACAGGTTTGTGCCTATTTATGAACAGGTTTCTCTGTTCATAAATATGAACAGGTAGCTCTTCAAAAATGCAAAATGTTTATAATTTGTTTCAGGTGAGGCAGGCCGTGATCCAGCTGCAGCAGCTGATGAAATGATGGATGCAGTAACTGACTTTGCAAGAAATAACTCTGTTCAGTCTGTGAAAACAGTTAAAGTTGTCATCTTTCAGCCACATCTACTAAGTGTGTTCCATGCAAGCATGCAGAAAAGAGGAAGTTCTGGTAATACAACTCCATTCAAATCACTTTTGTCTAAGCTAGCATGTAAGTAGATATCATTTCTAAATACGGGTTATAGATCAATCTGTTTAATATTAACCATTATCAGTTGATGCTAATTGTAGCATTTGTATTTCAATATAGCATTTTGGAGCTCTGAGAAATGTACTCCAAAGAAAAAAAGCAAACCAGTTTTGGAAAGGAAAGTCGAGGTGGCTGTTGTTCAGATTTGTGGTGAAAACCAACAAAGGGTGGAAGAAGCTGAAACCTGGATGAAAAATGCAATTTTAAAGGGACAGTTTCAGAAAACAATCACAGATGAGTCTCTTCTGGGTTTTGGTGAAAGGGAGAATGAAGAACTGTGTGACCTACAGAAGAAATTAAATATTGTTCTTCATTTGGAAGACACCTTTATTCGAATTTCAGGTGTTGACAAAGATGTCTGGTTTGCTTATTCAGCAATTCAAGATATGATTCACAGGGTTAAAGCTGCTAAAGAGGAAGAAATCAAGGCAGAACTCTTAAAAAATTTAGTTGAGTGGAAATACTTTGACAGTGATTCTTATGTGCCCTTTGACAGTCTGACAAATATGCATTTAGAAAATGCTTTCTTAAGAAAGGAGAAAACTATTTCAGTAACCATTAATAAGAAGAACTACAGAGTGAATATGAAAGCTAGACATGCTGTAGATGATCAAGGAAGAAGTACGCCCATCACACGTATTGATAAATCTGAAGGTAGGTAAAAGCATCTTGACAGGTAGAGGTTGCCATGTAAAACCAGGTTGAATCAAGCCTAGAGTAAGGAAGGAATGGTGCAAATATGCCAAATATTGTTAGGAGCTTTGTGCAAGTTTGTTCCTGGATAATGTACAAAAGAACTAGAGTGAGAAACAAAGATGAAAGAGAATTCTGAAGTTATTTAAAACTGTTAGAAAAGCAGATAACGCGTTGCGAGGTTTTTAACAGGCTTAACAGCAATAATTAGATCTTGTGTTTGTAGTGGTTGTCGTTCTAGATCCTGGCCAGCTCATTTATGTTCTTGAGATGTACCCTCTTCTATCTACTTCTGGTCCTTTCCAATATAAGGAGCTACCTTTTTCTTACACACACACTGGGGAAGATCCTGTATGTGCAAGTACTACTTTTCTACATCCCACTGTGACTCAGTTTTGCAGGAGCTCATTTTATGTCTTAGTGGGAACTTTTTTTTTTATAACACTTGAAAATGAAAGTTAACACATTTAAAGAACTGTGCAACTCCCAGCCCATTAGTAATGCCTCCTGCACATGCTTTCTGCTTTTTTTTCTTTTACCAAAAGCTGTCATTTATCAAAAAGGTTTCATCCCCCTAACTGAGGGAACTGAACATGCCAGATATCTTTACCATGCGCACCAGTCAATGCGTTTTACATCACAGCTAGATACTCGACTTCTCTTTTGTGAAATGAGAGAAGAGAAGACTTCTGCTTTTCTGTATGAGAGTGTATTTTTGGAGAAGAGAAGTTAAATCAAAATCTCCCTTATTCGGATACTTTATTCCTTGTCTCTTATTTGGGAGAATTAACAGCACCTGTTTTTTCTCTCCTTACTGTGGACAGAAGATGAGAGAAGGATATGATGGGCCCTTTCTCAGACCCTTCCACTTCTCAGTATTTCTGTATTTGCCCCATGTCCTTGAAAACCCAATTTGCAGAGAAGGCTTCTGTTAAAAGATGTTACAAAGCATCTGTCTTCAGCTATGAAGGAGAACAGATTTGCCTGGATATTACCAATTCATGCCTGTTAATTGCCAGTGCAAGGGTAAACTGCAAGTTAAGTACCCTAATCTTCTAGTCAAAGACCCATGGAATATTCTTGGCTGCCTAAGACCAACAGGCACTAGTGATAAGCTAGACAATAAGTAGGTGTACAGGCATTCAGATGGTTTGTAGCAGGGCATATATCACTTTAAGCAGAGGATTTTGGTAAGTGTGATTGACATGGTTTCCCTTGCAGATCAAGAGTCAATAGTGCTCCCTGCAACGTGGGATGATATGCAAACAGAGCGAGTCAAAATAGTGGAGTTAAAGCCAGAAATGAAAGAATACAAAGATGTGCAGGCAAGGTTTCTGCAGACCTGTCCATCACTCACGATTGAAAAGGTAAAAACCTCATAATTTCTGAGCATAAGTACTTTGATAATGACTAAGTCAGCTGAGATTTTTGAAATTGGATGAGTCCTTATGGGAAAAGAAATAGACACAGTTTTGATTTGCATTCCTACTCAATTATTTGTTAATATGGATTTCTTTTCGACAATTGTCTGAAGAGGATGCACAAAATCCTTAATATCCCTACAGGTATTATCACCTGTGAGGTTAACGCCTTTCCAACCTGTAGTAAAATCCCTCCCTTCTTAAGAATCTGCTTCTGGGACCAAGTTTTGTGAAGCTGAGAGAGTGCTGAGTAGGGCAATTCTACTGGAACTGCCTGTATGCACTGTTTCTGTTCCTGTATCTGCTATGAATTCTCCTTCTCTGCCTATTCAAAAATAGAAAATCAGTAAGCAGAGAGGATTTCATATCCAGAAACGAATGAAAAACAACTTGCCAGTGAAGGACACTACTATTTCTTAGGTATTTAGAGCAAGCCTTAAGCAGTTGGTTCTTCAGCACCCAGTGAGTATAACTGTTTCATCAGGTCATTTTTGCTGTAGTAGAGCATAGCATACTCTCCCCTAAGCTGTGCCCTCTTCAGAGGGAGGCATTCTGGGTATGCCCCAGACACTTGCAAAACCATCTTACGTTGTTTTCCATGGAGTCTTCCTGTCAGATTTGGGCAGGGTTTTGCCATCTGTCATGCAAAAGTACGGAGCAATTTGATTAACTTACTTTGTAATCTTGTATAGTCATTGTAGCTAGGAAGAGAATCTGGGGAGTAAACTTTTTTTTTTTAACTCACTGTCATTAAAAGCATTAGTACTATCAACATTGTGTCCTACTTTCAAACTTTGTAGATTGAAAGGATACAGAACCCATTTTTTTGGAAGGCCTACCAAATAAAAAAGCTTGAAATGGATAAGAAAAATGGCAACAGAGATAATGAGAGGCTTCTGTTTCATGGAACAAGTAGCGATTCATTAACCTTAATTAACAACAAAGGATTTAACCGGAGCTATGCTGGAATGAATGGTAATGTGAATTTCAAAGCACTTTTTTTCTTTGAGTATGACTAGGAGCAGTTTGCCATGCTGTCTGTGTATTTCTACCTTGTATGCAAAATGACTTGTTTTGCTAAATCTAGCTATTGCAAACAAAAGCAAAATTGCCAGCTTGAGAGCCTGTGAATCCCTTGACAGATAAATGGTTGCTACTTATGAAAGACTCAAATATCTGTTTTGTTTTCTTTTCTTTTTTCTGACCACAGCTGCACATTTTGGAAATGGAACTTACTTTGCTGTTAATGCCAGCTATTCTGCCCATGACACCTACTCTAAACCAGATGCGAATGGGAAGAAGTACATGTACCTTGCTCGAGTCCTTGTTGGAGAATATTCTTTGGGGAAAAAGGGAGCAATTACTCCAGCAGTAAAAAATGCTAGTAACTCTATAGATTTGTTTGATAGTTCAACTGATAACATGAACCAACCATCCATGTTTATCATATTTAATGACATTCAAGCTTATCCAGAATACCTTATCACTTTCACTAAATAAGCAGTCTTCATTGCAGCTAAGATCGCATGTCTTTATTTTATAAAATAATCTTTCTTCTAACAAAAAGTTTGCAATGAAAGCAATAAAAATTACTTTTATCACATTGATTTCTTAAAGCTTGTTTACATTTAAGCAACCCAAAGGCAATTTTTGATAGCACTGAAAAAGACTGCTTGAATTCTTTCAGCTACGCAGAGTGGAAACACTTAACATTTGTGAGTGCAGTTTTCTACTGAGAACTGCTCTTAGATTATATATCAGATTTAAAACAAAACAGCCATGGAACTTAGCCTTTCCTTGCAGTGTATGGCCATCCTCGTTGCAATAACGAGTGGGCAGTACTAGCGGGGGTTGAGGAGTGTCTCCTCTCATCTATGGTTCAATATGCTGCGGTGTTAGTAGCATCTCGCTCTCTCTAGCATCGTTTATGATGCAAACTGTCATTTATGGTGTTTTCAATAAAGTGGAACAAATTGCAGTTGAGATGCAGCCTTTCTTTCTCCTTGTTAGACCCTTACTTAGCACTGAGTTTCAAAAAGTTGCTTACGGGAAGCTTGGAACTTCAAATCTCGATTCTGGGTTTGTTAATTTTTAATAAAAAAGTCTAGTAGGAGGTTCTATAAATCTGCCAAAATCTTCCACCACTGGTTTGTTTGCTTGTGTGTACTTACTTTCCTGCCTCTCTCAGGCTGTAGGTAAATGTTGAGAAGGTGTTTCTGATGTTGTCACGTGCCAGCTGTGGTGCCATTCCGGTGGTCTTGAGGAGAAGGGTATATGACAGAGAAAGGCCCAGAGAGTTGTTTAAAAAGAGCCCTTTTAGTGGGGCTTGAATAAACAGGCAACCCAAAGGGGGATAATCACTAATCAAGCCGAAGTTCAGAGTTCATGTTTGCAGAGAAAGCAAAGCCACGTAATCACCTGCATAATGTGTTGGTGAGAATACACAAATAGGCCTCTTGCAGCATTGTGTACCGTAGGATCATCCACTGAAAAAGCAGGGTTTTGCTGTACCTCCAACTTCTAAAAACCCTTGGCTCCACTGTGAATTTATCATTTTTGTTCTGTTATTTGGTTGGGGGGTTAGGAGGAAATCATCAAAGTAAATAATACTTGGTTTAGATAGATTTAATTAGGTTGTTAGTATTAGTTTTGCACTAATGCAGTTTGATACATCCCTTGCAGCCACTCTAAAAAGAAATTTCAGCAGGGGTTCTGGAAGCAAAATAGCTTTTCTGCAATATTGTTAAGGGTTTATTATGAATCATTACCTTCTTTTATTTATTTGCAGATTGAAAAGATGCATGTTTATCTCTGATTAAAAAGAATGATAATGCAGATGATTAAACAGTACTTGCAGAATTCAAACTTGCACCCGTTGTGTTCAGAAAGGTAGATACGTTTGCTGAATTTCAGAAGACTATGCAGACAGGTGCGGTGTTACTGGCTGTGTAAGTGCAGCAGTCCTCTCTTAGATGGAAAACACTCCCTTTTCCCCCAAATAGTACAAGATCTTAAAACAGAAGGCTCTGAATATGGAGATTTGAATCCTGGACAGGGGCCAGGCAGCTTCTTTCATTAGTTAAAAAAAAAAAAAAACTTGGTGGAAACTAGATAGTTTTTAATGGCAGCGGGGAGGTCCGGTGTGCCGCTTGGCTTCTCCCGATGCTGGGGAAGGGCTGCATGGGCGGCACAGGCGCGCTGTAGGCTCAGGGGATCCCGTGGGTCGCCTGGGGCAATGTGAGCAGTGATCACTGCAATGTAAGTGGTGCCAAGGGCCATATTTTCTAGGGCTGTGAACTAAAATAAGAGCTAATCTCTTAGCAGAACCATAAATGTGAGGCTGTTTGTTAATGCCCCACCCCGCCACTTCCCCTGCATTAGAGCTGGAATTGCTTGCGTTGGACTTTTAATACTTTTGATGGAGGAAGTCAGTTTTCTAACCGTGCTGAAAAATGCTGACTGAATTCCCAGTGCTTGAAAGTCGGATATGTGCCAAGTAAGGTATAGGCCAAGAATCTTAAGTTTAAAATGAATAAACTTGATAGGGGATCCCTGTTTTGAGTACATGTGGTCTCTCTTTCCCCAGCGTGACCGGTGCTAGTTCGGAGTCCTCTGCCTCCCTGTGCTGGGTGTTTCACCACGGTTAGGAGGTTACTTGTATCAGCCCGCATTTCCAGAGCATGATTTTTATGAGAAACGGCTTTCTCTCTCAGCCCTTCCGTAACCCCGGGAAGCTGGGGCCCATTTGCAGCGCGCAGAGAGCACCGAGGTGTTCGTGTGCCCGTTCGGTTGCGTTGCAGATGCTCAGGAAATCCAACACGGACCAGAAACGTGTAGCACGGGGCTCTGCCCGAGCAGCGAGCGAAACGTCCTTCCCGGCCGAAGGAGCTGAGAACCGAACCGCCAGCCAGCAAGGGGCCGCGCCGGGGAAGGGCGCGGGCAGGGCAGCCCGCCCCGCGCTGCCGGGAAACGAAAGCGAAAGGCGGCGCGGCGGGGCCGGGGCCGAGGCCGAGGCACCAGCCGGGGCCGGAGGGCGGCGGAGGGCGGCGG
>NW_020451000.1:389812-408891 GCF_003343035.1 Apteryx rowi | reverse complement strand
GAGCTGCGAGCGGGGCCGGCGCCCGGGCACCTCCTCGTCTGCTTCGCCCGCCACGACGGTGAGCGGCGCCGCGGCGCCCGGCCCGGCCGGGCCCCCCCGGGCCCCCCGGACCCTGCCGGTGTCACCGAAATCGCTTTTGGTAACACCGGGACCTCGGGGCCGCGCTCCCCGCCTTTCCGCAAGGCAATGCAGGAACGAGCTTGAGCTAGTGTATTGTAACTGAATATGCGATTTAATGTGTTAATGTATATTAAGCTGCAACTTTTATATTAGCTTTCTGCAAGCTAAAATATATTAACTTAGTTATATGTAATGTAATACGTATCATATACTATATGTGATATATATGCCGATAAATATGCATCCTAGACTATACAACATAGCATGTGTAGTATATATATTAACTTACCTATATAAACTTAGTTTTGATACTCTGTACTGTTCTCTAGATTGACTTTTGAATGATAAAACTTACTAGAATGTATATTAATGTATATAGTGCATTATGTGGTGTGCATTGTCTATTAAGTTATATATAAAAACTTAATTTCGATGCTCCATATTGTTCTCTAGATTGATTTTTGAAAGATCAAACTTACCAGAACGTAAGTTGACATGTATTGTATGTTAACTTGCATATTAATTTTGATGCGCAGTAGTAGTCTCTGGGTTGCACTTTGATAAAACATACTAGAATGTAAGTTAATATATGTATACTGTATTGTATGTTACATATGGTATATTGTATGCATTACATCACATGTCATAGTTAATATATTAACTTGCAGAAAGCATTAAACTATGGTTGTTTTATAAATATACTCTATATACTACATGTAAGCAATATATAGATTAAGTATATGTTTATAGCATATTATGTATTTGCTTGTAAGTGAATACATATATATGTTTATGTTTATATTTATATTTCCCCTCTGCCCCTTATCATGCCTGCCAGTCTGTGGCTCTGCACAGCTGAGTGAGTAGGAAGCGCTGCCCCGGGCCTCTGCTGCGGCACTGGCTGAAAAGGGCCTGCGAGGTGGCGTCCTTTCCCGTTCCTTCTCAGGAGGAAACCCTTGCGCCTGTCACGTAGCATCACGAGTTTACAGCTCTTTTATTTCCTGGCATAGTGCATGTGTCCTCATGTAATGGTGGAGAAGTGCTGAGTAGTTTAAAACTAATATTTCTATTCAGACTGTCACGGTTTTCTTTGTTTTCATTTAGTGAGGCAGCGAGTTCTTCAGAGACAGACTCATGAGCTGGATTTGGGAGAGAAGGGGAAGTTGAAGCTGCTTGTCACGGAGCCTGAAACAGCGGCAGCCACTGAAGAGGAGGCATCTGAGGAAAAATTAGTTCCCTCAAAGGAGAATAGAAAATGTAATCCTAACCAGAGCTTTGAAATATTGGTGAGAGTGTCGAATCGTTCATGGATGTTTTGCTTTAATTTTATTTTAGGCTCTGGGTGCCGTAAGCAAACTGCAAAAACAAGCTGAAGTGTTACCCATCACTCTGTGTATAAGAGACCAGAACAGTTCTTCATAAAATGAAAGTGTTGGTGCTTTTTTCTGCACAGCTCTCCAATTCTGTAGGGAGTTGTGCGGAAAATATCTCTGTGAGTTTGTCAACCCGACTTAGATGTTACATGGAAAGATAACCAGCCATCAACACTTTAGATATGATCACCAAGGATGGAGTTCATCTTGCCTTAGACCACATGCCTGGTTTTAGCTTCTAACATAGCTGTTTTAAGCAGAGGAGTGCCTCCATAGAGGGATTTATTTCCCTTATCCTGGATACCTACTCTAAAATGAGATATACATATAAACATATGTACTGAAACTCTTAATCCTAGGCCGGGTGTCTTTGTATTTCCTACGGTTAGGAGATTCTGCGAAGAACGGGGATGCATCTCCCTAATTCATTAATGTGTTTGGTTAGATCTCCTTTCAGCAATATTCTAGTAAGGTTTCTGATTTGAAATGTAATCCAGAAAATAGTACATCTGCACTAATGAAAAGTAAATACTCAGTCCCCAAGAAAGACCAGTTAATCAGGAAGTTCTTCAGTGATTGCACCCATAGATTTTTCTCTCTGTATGAAATCTTGTTTAATGCTACGTTTTGTAAGTTTTTCCTCCTTTTAAAATTATGTACTCAAAGTTACTATATACTTCTTTTAATTTTATATTTTTTTAGTTTATACTAGAGAGGAACCTGAAAGTAATGCTAAATGTTACAAAAAAATGTCCAGATGCTATTTCTAATACTTTTTGTTGCATCAACCTAGTTTTCATTTTCGGCTTTTTCATACCTGTCCTACTGGGCATGCTGGAGCAGCTGATTCCTGCAAGTGAGCTAATAAAAACACGGTAGCATATGTAGAGCAGTCTTCTGCGATTCTTTCTTTCTTTTTTTGCTCTGAAGAAGGAAAGGAGAGAAATGCTTGAAGAGCTAGAGACAAGATGAACATTCAGAAAATAAAAAGAGACTGGAAAGTGAAATATATTTATTCCAGGAAATGTGTGCCTTTATGTAATACGGGTTATCTCTGTTGAAGGTGACGCAGGGGAAGCCTCGCAGGCGACGGAGAGTTTTGTTTCCGGTGCTGAGCTGCAGGAGAAGTCGTGCTCCATGGAGAATATTGCAGAGCGCTCTGCAGGGACCCTGCCGTCGGTGGCCCTCGAAAACGTGCAGCACTTCAACACAAAATGCTTATGTATGCTGTTGGAGAACGTCAGCGGCCTAACAGTAGATGATGACTTCCGTGTGGAAATGATCCCTGAAATAAACACTGCCGTGGTTACCTTCGTCAAAAGTATCGGTAAGACCAAATGAGCGTTGTCAATTATTGCTGTGTGTGTGTATGAAAATAATAGTTTTCAGAGCTCACGTCCACTCCCATCAGAGATTCAAACAGTAAAAAAAAAATAAAATAAAAAATCAATCTATCTGGACTGTAGTCTATCAAGAAAGACGCGAGTCTTATTATATACGGCTTCCTCAAAATAGCTGTCTGACCCAAATGTTACAGTGAAAGAAGATGATCATGCAATCTTCATGAACTGAAATCGGATGACAATGTTTCATTATCTTTACCTTATTTTGGGGTAGAGAAAGAAGAAATAGAAGCAGGCTGAGTATGGAGGTGGATTGTGCGAATTACTCGAGTAAACAAGGTCTCCATTTGACAAGACAGTAAAATGGCAAGAAGTACTTGTTTATACGCGAGGGGAATGGCAGGGGAGCCGGCAGAGACACAGAGGTAGCGAATAGCACAGAGTAACGTGGCTGCTTCCATTTTCCGCCTTTTATTATAAGACAGAGGAAAATTTATGTGCACCAAAGACAGTTTTGCTCCAAATACGGAGAGAAGCAGACTCAGCTTGTGTCTATGCCCTAAGTCATAGCCAGGACCGATAATCATGCAGTAAAACGTATTCAGTTACTACTGCTTTTCTGTTTGCAGATGCTGAAGAATTTGTCAAAAAATGTGAAGAAAACAAGCGAATTAAGAAATTTAAAATTACTGCCAGGCTTCTTGAAGTGACCCACAGCATCAAGGCTGAAAACATACCAGCTAGCGTTTCTACGGACTACATCACTGTTTATTTTGAGAGCACGCGCAACGGAGGTGGGCCCGTGTCGGACGTCCAGCTCCTGCCCGAGGAGCACGCGGCCATCGTTACCTTCTGCAATCCCAAAGGTAATACCGCCTCGCTCCGTGGCCTGGCCCAAACAGGGTCCAAGGACCTGAAAGCAAATGACGGCAATGTGCAGCGGGCACCGTCCTGTGCCTGAGAAGGGCTGTGCCCTCGCAAGAGGCCCTGGGCAGCCTCCGCTCAGCTCCTGGCCTTGGCATCACCTGCTGGTTTGGGCATCTTCCTGAGCTTGTCCCAGTGGGCAAGTTCTGACTGAGCATTAAGTAGGCTCTGATTAAGATCTCAGAAGTACCGCTACGTGTCTAAGGTTTCAGCACCTCTCCATCCAGGGCGTGCAGTTCTCTGTTACCAAGGGTTCGTTTTAATACCTGCTTTACCTGCT
The DNA here is from genome assembly GCF_003343035.1 of Apteryx rowi. Classification (NCBI taxonomy): domain Eukaryota; kingdom Metazoa; phylum Chordata; class Aves; order Apterygiformes; family Apterygidae; genus Apteryx; species Apteryx rowi. Next base: position 404,851 of record NW_020451000.1, on the reverse strand, counting down.
TTTTTGGGGATGTTGCCGCTAATGGTACTTCCCTTTACAGAAGTTTTTGTCTGTGATCTGATATTACAGCTTAATTGTATTTGAGGGTAGAGGAAGATAGATCTGTTAATGGCTTTGGCTTTGATAGTTAGCTTCCAAAAACTAACTGAGGTCAAACTTCTTCAGTATCTGGAAGGGATACAGCTAAATAACAGTCTTATTATTATTCCAAGTTTGGAGTCTGTGCCCCGTTTTGATGTCAGGACAACCACGGTAAAGAGCTCTCTGTTAGGAGACTGGCAGCTAATAATTTCCTTTACTTTTAATTAAAGGTATCTGCCAGGTGACTGTTTCTCTTCTCCTAATACAGCCAGTATTTGCTTAAGAATATTTTGTGCATTAAGTTCCGATGTAATCTGGCTCACTGTAATGTGTTCTTAAGTGCCTGTCAACTATATAAATACTTTCCTTTGTCCATCTTCATTGAAACGGCATGGAAAACATGTAAGAGAATGCACTGGGACCTTGAGTTCTGTTTTAAGTTGGAGAATAAGAAACATTTCCTACTTAAAAAATTCATATGGTCCTGCACTATGCCAGTGTTTCCGTAGGAAATGAGAGCAGGGTAAAGCTCTACAGGTAAAAAGAGCTACAATTACATTTACCAAACTAGCTGGAGTCAAGCTTCTTCTCTTGTCCCCTACAGAATGGGTGGGAAATCACAAGGACATAAAAATAGCTCTTTCAAATGTAAAACCAAGTTATTTTATTCAACGTAATAGTTCTAAGAACAAATACATTTGCTTGATTTGAAGTTAATGATATATATGTGTGCATGTGTATACATATATAAATTTGTATATATATGTAGATATATTTGTTTTAAATTTTAGATTTAAGCACCGTCTTGGAAAAGCAGCATTCACTTGAGCAGATGCCGATTTCCGTGCATCCCTATTACCATTCCCTGGGAACAGCTCTCTATGGAGAGGAAAGACCAAGTGTCAAGATGCCGGACCCCTTTGGGGTGCCGCTAGATCCCTACATCTGGCAGTTTTTACAAAGGCAGGACAAACTGATCCAAGAGATAAACCAGGAAATGGCCTTGTGCCACTGTGATGTGAAATGGCCGCAGACCGGTTGTGCACACCCAGAGATTATGTTGTGTCCTTCATCATCCCTCTCTGAGCAGAAAAAGCCGATGATTCAGTTAAGCAAAACATGGAAGCAGGAGGCTTCTGCGGAGCTCTCGCGCATCATGTCCCGCTACGCAGCCATAAAGTGTCAAGTAAATTCAGCAGATTGGGAAGAGGTGAAAGCCAGACTGGTGAAAGATGTTGCCTTGATCGTAGTGGATGCTTCTGAGGAGATGGTGGTGATCGCCGGCAGCAGAGCGGCTGTGGACAGTGCAGAGAAAGAAGTGAGGGAATGCATAGAAAAAGCCATGAAAGAAAGCGAAAGGCAAAAACAGAGTATAGAAATTTCTGTGTCAGTGGTGCCAGGGAAGTATGCAGTTTTGCACAATGCTGGGCTAGAAGAGAATATTTACAAAGAATATCCATGCTTAAAGATCTTTTATGATGATACCAAAAAAACTATCCAGTTGTGTGGATTACCTGCGGAGGTGTATAAAGTCAAAGTTGACTTACTGGAAAAGGTACTGAACATGCCATGTAAGTCAGTTAACATTGCTCCCCATGTTTTCCAATATCTACAGTGTGTAGATAATAAAAAAATGTCAGAGATATTATTTACTTCGAAAAAAATTAAGGCTTTTTATGAGCTTGAGGATAATACTGTAGTGCTGTTTGGAGACTCTTCTAAAGATCTTTTAGATGCAGAAAAGCAAATAAAGACTGATTTGGACTATAAGTGCATTGATCTGGAGGACTCTGAAGTCATTAAAAAGGAGGAGTGGAGGAGTCTCGTCGTCTTATCATGTGAGAAGCACAATTATTCCCAGAAAACTGTAATAATTGATGAACCTGTTGGAAAAGAAAATCAAGTGATCATTACTGGCTTTTCTAAAGCTGTAGCAGAAGTTTATGAGAACATTTTTGATTTCATAGATAGAAACACACACATGGAAAAAGTAATCCCAGCTAAGTCAGTGGCAGTAGTGCAGTTCGTAGAGAAGGAAAAATCCAGTGTTTGTCTTGAATTCAGGAAGAAAGGTGTGACAGTATGTTTTGACACCAAGGCACCATGTATTTCTCTAAGCGGACCAAGAGCAGAAGTGCCAAAGGTAGTCACCGTATTTGAGCAAATTCTCTCCTCGCTGTGCTCTAAAACTGTGCTAATTGATAAACCAGGAGCCAAAGAATTTTTCACAGAGAGGAAAGATGGGTATGTTTTGGAGGCAAAGCAGAAATACAACTGTTTGATTAGTCTGAAAGCAGAAGAACAAGAACAAAAGGGTGAAAAAGTTGATAATAAAGGGGAAAGAGAGCTCCACTACAAGGAAACCCTGGAAAGTGGAGTTGTAATAGCAGTCTATAAAGGTAACTTGTGTAATTATCCTGTGGATGTTGTGGTAAATGTATCAAATGAAGACTCAAAACACTCTGGTGGCCTTGCTGGGGCCCTTCTACAAGCGGCTGGTCCAGACCTGCAAAGAGAGTGTGAGCAGTTTGTGGAGAAGCACGGGCGCCTGCAGCCTGGATGCACCGTCGTCACCGGCGCAGGGAGGCTCCCCTGCAAGCACGTGATTCATGCTGTTGGGCCCAGGTGGAGGAAAAAAGAGATAGAAAAATGTTTGCACTCCGTAAGGAAGACAGTGAGGAAATGTCTACAACTGGCCAAAACGTATAATCATCGCTCCATAGCTTTCCCTTCTATAAGCATTGGGATTTGGGGCTTCCCGCTGCAACTGTGTGCCCATTCAATTGTATCGTCCATCAAGAAAACCTTGGAAGAATCCATGGGGGACAGCAGCTTGAAGGAGATTCATCTCGTGGATGATGCAGACAGAACAGTTCAGGTTCTGAGTGAGACAGTAAAACAAGTGTTTACTGCTAAATCATCCTCCTGGACATCGCTGCCCCAGCCCTCTGACAGCCGTAGCCCGAAGGGAAGCCAGAAGGCCAAGAGAAAAGAGGATCTGCAGATGGTTACAACAAATGAAGGACTGCGCATCAGACTGGAGAAAAGAAACATTCAGGATGCCACGGTAGGCCTTCAACTTTCCTGGTCCTCTCTAACTTGATGCGATTCAAATTTAAATAGAAAATGAAGGACAGTAGGTTAAACGGTTTTACAAGATGGTTGCAACATAGAGAAACACAGGTTCTGTGCTAGCTAAGCAAGGAAGCAAAATTGCAAGGCCAATATTCAGATTTCATATTGGCATCTGTCATTTTGAAGTCCTTTCTAATGCACAGCCATGAATTAAGTCAAGCTGTTTAGTTCCTAGGTGTATTTTATTTTTCAAGATCTAGGGTAAACATGTAAAACATTTTAAGAGAGGTATTCATATGATCTAGGTATCTAGGCTGGATATTGGGGGAAATCGGAACCCATCTGGGACATCGTGAGTCACGCTAACGGAGGGTGTAGCATATTTTTTACCTCCCTTCTCTTTGGGTGGGTTATTGACATCGTTGTTGTAGAAATTACTGGGCTTTAGAAAAGCAACTCCACAGAAGAGGGCATGCCTAGCTTACTTGGCCAAAGTCTAGACCTGATTCTGCTTTGATTTTTTTTTTTTACTTTTTCTATTTTCATTTTTTTTGCTAACAAAGAGGTTTGCTGCTATTCACCTGCTCCATCTAAACTCAGTTTACACCTCTGACTTAGCCTCTTTGTCATGATTTTTTCTTTACTTCAGTGATGCAAAATGCATCTTGATAATTCTCTCTTTCAACAACCCCAGATTTTTACAGTTTGGGAGTTTAAAATCCTCTCTGAATCTCATCTCAGCTCCTTCCTAAAGTTGTTATTATTGTCGTATTGTTTCCATATTAGTTGCTTTTCTTGTCACTTTGGTGTTTGTAAAGGCTTCTTCCAATAGAAGAGCAATTTTCAGACGGAGAAAAGCCCAGTGTGACACTTGTCTTTAAACCAGCTCCCTATGTAGTGCGATAGTGGAACTGCAAAGCAAAGAGTAGACTCGGAGCTTTGCCTCTTTTGCTTTGGGAAAGCACAGCAATCTTCACCTCCCTTTGGTGTGCAAGATGCTGCTTTTCTGGTAAGGTGTGTACAGTCCCACTTCAGGAAGAGGGAGGAAGGGAACATTGTACTTTATGCATTACCTGTACCTTATACGGTACATATATTTTATAGGTGTGTATCACTGGCTTGTGATGATGCTAGAGAAGAGGGAGCAATTCAGCAGCAGTCCTTCACAGGGAAATGTAGACAGGGCTCGGGTGTGAGGAGAGGGGACGAAGCGGACTGCAGAGGCTGGGTTCATTTCAACAGCTCTGCGTCTCCCAGGGACAGGCGACCGCTCGGACCTGTGTTGTGGATACACTGGATGCGATGCCTCCTTCCGTGGGTTTCCGACAAGTCCAGGAATACTCAGTGCACGGGATCTGTGCTGAAAATGGGGTTATTTCTCTGTTGGCATCCTGTCATTCTTATTGCATTTTGCTTTGGTAGTCTTGGTTTGTATTTTTACTTAAAATCTGGCTATAGATATTTTTCTTGTAATTTTGTTTCAGACGGATGTTATTGTCAACAGTGTTGGCATGGATCTGCAGCTTGGTGTGGGGCCTCTTTGCAGAGCTTTGCTGGAGAAGGCTGGACCAGGACTCCAGTTAGAGTTTGAGAAGGAAAAGCAAGGACAGGTAGCTGGTCAAGGGACCGTGCTCCGCACCGGTGGATACAATCTGCCCTGCAAATCTGTGCTTCATGCCATTCTTCCCGCCTGGGACAGAGGAAAAGGACAGGCTCTGAAGGTAGATTTTAATTATTTGAAAAGCCTTTAATTTTGAAAACAGATTTATTGGGGATCCCATCCTGAAGTTTCAGATTGAAAAATAGTTAATTTAGATGACTCAGCTCCATTTACTTCTGTTTGAGTGACCTTAAAGATGTCTTGATGCCTGGGTGCCACTGAGGGCTTTTCTCATACCAGTGTAGTCTCTATGGAATTAATAATAAATTATATAATCTTCAAAAAAACAAGATCTTTGCTGTGTTTTACAGATCCTAGAAGACATAGTCAATTGTTGCCTGCAGAAAACAGACGCACTTGCACTGAATTCGATCACTTTCCCAGCAATTGGAACTGGAGGATTTGGATTTCCCAGATCCACCGTTGCTAAATTAATGTTCGACGCGGTGTTCAAGTTCAGTAGCAGTCATGCTCCGAAGACTCTCCGGGAAGTTCATTTTCTCTTGCACCCGAATGATACCGGTAACATTCAGGTAGTTCTTCTCATGGTCAAGCCTTCCGTGTGGAGCGCTGTTCTGGTTATGCCTTACCAATATATTTTAGCTATATTGCTTTCTTGAGGGAATAATTCAGCGCTTTCATATTGCATTGGGTCAGCGAAAGCGGGCTGTCTCTCCGGTGTTTCATTGCCTCACCTAGGCGCCTTTTCTCTCACCCTAGGCTTTTACCAGTGAACTAGAACGTAGGATAGCTGAGAATCGCGGTGTGGCAGCACCACAGCAAAGTAAGTTTTCTAGGGGCGGGAGGGGGGACACGGGGGAGAAGGTAAATATTTTTAAGCAATTTTATGCACACGCAGGTGACAGACGAAACGTCACCAAGACACAGAGTATTTTTTTTCCTCCCAGTGGACTGACAATCTTAAAAAATTCTTAAAGGTGAAATTATATTATTGAGGGCATGCTCACCCCTTAGTGAGGCCAGTCATATTATGTAGAAGAGGATGTCCTGATGGGAGAACCATAGTTTGTCATACCCAAAGGGTATGAGAAATTGGAGTCACCTTGCCAAGTAAGCTGTAAATAACATGTACATCTGTACCTTTAATCCCCCGTATAGAGGTATACAGAATGGTTACTTTCCTCCCATTTATGAGTTAACAGTAGCGTGACACAGTAGAAAAAACACGTCAGTGAACTGCATGAACAGCAGGGACTTCTGTGAATAGATAGCTCCTTTTTTCTCAATTCCTCTCAGTATCGATGAGAAAAAAGTTAAGAGTGAACAGATAAAATATGCATTAGAGACGTTTAGACTACTAAGGCACAGATTTGTATCTGAGGGTAAAGATGAAATAACTTATAAAGCGATGGTGTGGGATCTCCATTACTGGTATTACTTAAATTGAAGCTGGATACTCTGTTTCACGTGACAGTTAATTCAGGAAGGGCTGCTACGCAGCTGGTCCACAGATAACCAGAGCAGTCCTGTCTGAATTTATAGTGCATGAGTTTACAGGAATAGAGATGGTTTCACTTTCACAGTATATAAATAGGACGAATACCGTACCTCCCTACTTTCAGCGATGGAGTAAACGGAAGTAGGCAGAGGCTCTCTAGATGCCATCAAGTTGGTTTCACATTCCTCAAAAGGATATGTTAGAGTTAGCTGGCAGCTATTTATCCAACATATAAACTTTCCGTAAATGGAAGAGAATAATAGTCAAAACTAGAACAGAACTGTTTTAAGTTTTTTTTTTTTTTCTTTTCTTTGCAGCTTTCATTACAGCTGTTACGACTAACGCATTGGGAGTTCATGAAATGCAGATCGGTCCTATTACGCTCCAAGTAATTAATGGAGATATTACTAAAGAAGACACAGATGTTATTGTAAACATATCAAATCCAACATTTAATGCCACATCAGGTATTGCATTGAATATATAGTTCTTTAATGGTAAATTCGTGCTAGCTTTTAGAAAGGGAAGGGAAAGAATTGTCCGTATGTGAAACTTCTTATAAAGTATTTTTCAGATAAGAGAGAGAGAGAGTGGTGATTTGTCAGAAAATAAATCTCAAACCATCTAGGGTTTTATATATGCTCTGAATATTCCATTTCATTAACCAAACTACTCGAACAGAAGACTTCTGACCAGATTTTTATTGCTTAACTAAAAGGAACTGTTAGATCAAATATAATGCTGGAAAAATGCTGTGGTCCTAATGCATCCCTCTGTTAGCCAAAGCTCTGATTAAGAAAATTGACCTGTAAGAAGCCGAAAATACTTTGGTGACGGTGTGAATTGTAAGAATGAAGGACAGCAAATGATACAGTTCAGAGCGACCAGAGGGTTTGGTGAGGAGCATGCTGTTTGCTGGTGGAGCGATGAAATCGGAGCTATTTGTTACGATTTCTAATCAATAATGAAGGCAGCGCTCTCCTTGCAGCCAGTACAGCCTGCCACGGAGGCCGCGTAGGGCAGCTGGCAAGGTTTTACACTCTGCGGGAATTTGGGGTGTTCATAGACTATAGAATTTGGATGAAGTTTTGAGTAGAGGTAGCTAAGCTGACTTATTAAATGTGTTATGCTTTTTCTTGTCTCATTTAAGGGGTCTTCAAAGCAATTATGGATGCCGCTGGTTCCCAGGTAGAAGGAGAATGTGCTCAGTATGGTATGTTACAGCATCCTATTTTGTTTGGTTAGATTTTTCTGAAAATTGAACGTAATGTTGTTATTATGATTCTCTACTTTGATAGTGTAATTATTGTATCAGAAAAAAATAGCTTTCACTTTAAGGAATTTTGAAAAATCCTGTTGTCATGACACCCTCTTGGAGATGCTAAGAAGTGCTTGGAAATTATTGTAGTTTAAGGTCTTGACTCCTGAGATTATTCATGCGTGTGCCTGACCTAAGAACAGAAATAGTCTAATTGACTTTAGCATAATTTTTAAGCTCACCTATTGTCAGCTCTGGGGTGAAGTTTTAAGACTGATGCCAGTACTGAGGAAAAGTGATTGGATATTTTCTGTTGGTCTAGGCAGGTGCATGACTTCCTAAGTTTCTTAAGAAAAGGCAGTCTGGTTTTGTATTCACAGATGCACAATTATTTTTCTTTGAAATAATGTAATTCTGCTTGTTACCCTGATCACTTCTGTAGTGTCTGCATTTGGCCAGACCAACACAGTAGTTAAATCACTGCTCGCTGTGGGTGACCCCCAGGAGCGCAAGACAGAAGAGGTTCTGGGCTGCAAAAACAAAACGTTGCTCCTGTGAGTCCAGGAGTTAGCTTTCGAGATGGACTTTCTTGGATATTTTTCTCATCTTTGGCTCTGCGGCCTCTCCCTTATTACAGCCTGGTCCAGCACATGCAGAGCATCTCTCAGTCAGTCATTACTTTTGTGACCAGTGAAGTGGTTTAGAACCCTATATTCATGAGTCTGTCCATCCTCACAAAATTACTACATTTTTAGATGCTTGTAATCAAACACAAGTGCTCTGAAAAACGCAAAAGTCTTTTTAGAGATTCCATACCACAGTTCTTAGGTGAGTTGGTCATTATCTCAATGACATTATTTTAACTGTTCAGCTCTTCTGCAGAATCATAATTTGAGGCTTTAAGGTATAGGTGGCACAAGAAAGTATTTCTCATACAAATGAATTGGGCATGTTCCATTGGCATGCTTTTAGATAAGTGAGCTGTACAAAGTAAATGTGTTTAACTTGAACATAAATTCATATGTTGTACTTAATAGGAAACTATTTCTTACCAGAGGTCCCAAATGTGTTTACTGTAACACAGAAAATTACAGTCAAACAGAAAATATGGTCACTTGAGTCACTGTCTCAAAGAAATTCTGAAATCAGAAGATTTGCAGAGAAAATCTGAATCAACTAAAACCAGGATAATAGAGCGCACAGTGGCTTTCTTTCCACTTTTTCCACTCTTCCGCTCTGTATTACTCCAGTGTACGCTAGCATCAATATAAACAGCTGCATTATCAGAAGGGGTGGCCACTCTGAAAGTGTTGCGTCTCCTTCTTTATCTTCTCTCGTCCAGCTGGGCAGCTTCAGAGTGGCTTTGTTACTACACAAGGCGGAAAGCTGCTGTGCAGCAAAATCATCCACTTGATTCACAATCTGGATGTGAAGAATCAGGTCGCCCAGGTGCTCCAGGAGTGTGAGCTCCAGATGTATGCCTCCGTGGCCTTCCCAGCCATTGGAACAGGTTTGTGTTTTCCCGGGAGAGCGACCAGGGTTGCGATGGGGGTATTTCAGCAACTGGGACAATGTTAATGCCTGCAATAGGGAAAGCAGATTTCTGAAGAAACTGCATAAACTGTGATTTGTGAAAATTCACTGGGGTCAGTTCAAACACTACCAGCACAGTGATACCAGTCTGTATCAACTGGGACGTTCTTTCTGCTTTCTGCATTTGGCCTCGATTCAAATATTGTTCACTGACTGATATATGTTTTGTATTTTTGCTTAGGTCAGGCAGGACAGAGTCCAGCAAAGGTAGCTGATAACATGTTGGATGCTATAGTTGAATTTGCAAGCAAAAAAGCAGTACAGCATTTGAAAAAAATTAGAATAGTCATCTTCCAGACAAAGATGAATGGTGAATTTTACGAAAGCATGAAGAAAAGACAAGAGTTAGATGCCTATGATTCTGATACGGATGAATCTAAGTTAGCATGTAAGTAGGTGGGTTTTCCATTTGTGTGGGCACATAAAACTAAAATCTTTTAAACAAAACTAAAAGAAATGTTTTACCATGTACTTCTTTACAGCATTTTCATTCAGCAAAAAACAATCCACTGAGAAGAAACAACCCGTGGTTTTGGAGAAGAAAGTTGAGTTAGTCACATTCCAGATTTGTGGAGAAAGCCAAAAAAATGTGGATGATGCTGCATCTTGGATAAAGAATTCGATTTTAAAGGAACAAAGTGAAAACATTATTTCAGATGAGCTAATTGAAAGTTTTGATCAGAGGCAGATTAAGACTCTGGCAGATCTTCAGAGAAGAAAACATGTTACCATTCAACTTGAAAACAACCAGTCTCCCCCACACGTTAAAATTTCTGGTATTACCCGAGATGTCTATTCTGTTTCTATGGAAGTTCAAAATATGATCCAAAAACTTAAGGATACTCAAGAAGAACAATCCAAGGCAGAACTTGTTTATAACCTGGTCGAATGGCGGTATCCAGGAAGCAATGATACTTTTGTAGCTTTTGATAAACTGACAAATATGCAGCTGGAGGATGCCAAAATAGCTAAAAAAACACATGTTACTGTCAAAATTAAGAATAAGAATTACAAGGTGGATCTGAACACTCTACAAGCTAATGATGACCAAGGAACAACATTCAGCATTCAACGTGTGCCAAAGAATGAAGGTAATTTACAGCTCTGTTAATCAAAAAAATTTAATGATGATTAGTGAATGGTAATTTTGATAAATACAAACTTAGGTATTCCAAAGAAGTAAAGCTATTCCACAACATTTTGTTTATTATTTCCTTTTTTTTTTCTTTTTTTCTTTTGCTGGACATGCCACAGCCAGCAGTCTTTAGTTTCAGAATTAGTGGTGGGTATGACCAAACCCAGAACTTTATGTTTAAATACAAAACACATCCATACCTATGTGACCCACAAGCACAGGTTTCACGTGTAAGTCTGACGAAGGAAGGAAGTGGTGTATAAAATAACGAGCAAAATTCTTCTGTGGTTCTAAAACCTGTTTTAGCCGAGTGCTAGTACTGGGGTGATCAGACTCGTGGTGAGATGTAAAACCTTATCAGCGCATTACAGAACTAGCGATTTATTGGAGAGAGAGAATATTCTCGGGAGAAAGCATTGCGCAAGGTGTTGTCCTCTCAGCGCTCTGCATCCAGCCCGCTGGGAAGAGATGTGCCTGTAAAACCACGCTGGCTGGCTGGGCTAATCCTCCCACCCTTGTTTCGCAGAGAAGCAGGCGGTAGAGCTGCCGGCGGAGTGGGAAGACATGAAGGAGGAGCGGGTCAAGGTGGTGATCCTCCCGCCGGCGAGCCAGGAGTATCTGGACGTGCAGAAGGCCTTTCAGAAAACCTGTCCCAGCCTCCCCATAGAGAAGGTGAGGTCCTATGAAAAAAGCGAGCTCTTTGGCTGAAAACGTCGATAGACGCTCTACGTACTCGTCCATAAAGTGTCCGCAGGCTAATATACCTCCCGCATGTCAACCTCCGCAGCACGGCACCAAACCGCGTTTCCTACGGCTTGCGTCGGCATTTCTTCCTCACCGGTCACGCAAAGCCAGTGGCTGCCAGTCTTCAGGCTGAGTTTGCGTCCAGCTAATTGGCTACTCAGTGTTTCCACTTGGGAAGCTCAGTGTTGAAACGGATCTAGATAGGGAAGCCGTGGCCAGGTCCGCTCCCAGCTGGAGTGCCGCTGCCCCGGCAGCTCCCCACAGCCCCGACCTCGCAGGCTGGCCGTGAAGCTCTTCACTAGCTCACCGCCTTCGGAGCGGACTTCTTCCCTGCCAGGCTCGGTGCTGGTTTTAACCAAAACGTTGGGAGTTGCTTCTGTTTGCTGAAAAGTCTGCGAAACACTGTACGGAAAGATAATGGCCAAGGAGAATGTGGAATTATTTAGAAGCAAGGAGGGGCAATAAGTACGAGGAAATAAGATAAAAATAAGAGTGGGAACAGGTATTTGAAACAATTTTCTCCTGTGATGAGACTCGCTGAGTGTGATCACTAAGACATGAATAGAGGAAAATATAAGTGTAGAAGGGGAAAGATCAAGTAATGGCATGTCTTTTCCATTGAAAATGGAAAGCTCTGAGTCCTTTTTCTGCTGAAAATGGAAAGCTCTTACAGCAATGCCTTTAAGATTATACTTGGATGCAAATATACTATATTTCCCCCAAGCTATATTCAGATTGTTCGCATAAGGAGCCAGCAACATCTATCTTCCTACCAGTTTATTTTTATATAGCAGTTTCTCATAGGCTGCTAAGCTACACAGCGAAGGGGTAATTTTGACTTTCAAGCTGAGATCTAGAAGAGAAACATTAAACGTAATGCTACAGCCTAGCCTTTAGTGGCAAAATCATCAGTAAGGATGATTAGGATGTACAGAATGTGTGCTACATGAATGCCCCATTGCTTCTAGCCGTAGTGCAACTGCTTATTTCCAAAAATACCGGTGCATAGCTGCCATAATCGCCTATGTACCTGGTATATTAGGCAAGGTGGGTGTATGACAAAAATTACCAAGTTCAAAAACATTTTTGTAAGCTAGTACTTTGGTGTCTCATTTTGCAGAGGCTCACATACCCAGTTCCCCAACCGGAACCACACGCTAACAGGGCAGCGTGCTAACTGCTCTCCTTCTTTAAGCTTGGTTTTGTTTTAATGCTTTGCTGTCATGATAAATACGGGTCCCTACAAATACAGCTCTATTTTGTTACTTTGCAGATTGAAAGAATACAAAATCCCTTCCTCTGGCAGACCTACCAAATCAAAAAGAGCTCTCTGGATGTGAAGAACAAAAATGAAAATAATGAGAAGTTGCTGTTTCACGGGACAGGGAGCTCCTCGCTGAGCACCATCAATTACAACGGATTTAATCGTGGCTTTGCTGGAAGGAATGGTGAGTCATTCCCCAACGCAGTTAACTCCTTCTACACGTGCCTGATATTCGAGGGGGGTAACAGCGTGATAGTGCTGTAGGCACAACATGAGGCCTGAATGAAGTTGGAGAACAAAATCAAAGTGACTCTAGAGCACAGCCTGCAAGGACAGAAGCTCTGACCTGGTCTGTCGACCTCTTGTTTATGAACCCCACCATCGAGGAGATCTCAGAGGAAGCTCATCTGCTCTGAAAGCAAGCCCGGGCGACCTTCGAGAAATGCTTGCTGGCGCCTGGGCGCCAGGGCTGCCCTCAGCATCCTCCCGTCTTGGGCAAAGGCAGCTCATAGAGTAGCGGTGCAGAGACTTCTCCTTTTGCCTCCGAAGATAAGCACAGCACAGGCAATCAGATGATCCCATTCCACCCACTTTTTTTTTTTAACAGATGAATCAATTTAAATTAATTAATTATTCCTTCCCCTTTAATAGCTGTGGGGGACAGCTATTAATTATATAGCAGAAAGATTTTTTCTATTAGTTCAAAGATTGTTTTTTGGTATTTTTTCTTTTCCAGTTCCTCTAGCACAGCCATGCAATGTTTAGTATCAGATTGCATTCAAAGATGAGGAACAGGATCCAAAGAGGTGGAACTTGGGCTGAATTTAGGTGCCGGTTGCTCTTGGAAGTCCCACCAGCTTACCCCAAAAGTGCTTGCTTTTTCTTCTTAAGGTTTTCTGCCTTGAGACATAATTGTACACGCATAGGGCTGGCTTCATTGTGAGAGAACCGGACGCTTAATTCAGATCTAATTGACACTTTAGCCTGATCTGGATCCAGTCTGTCTCAAAGAACCATGCTTCCTCCAGCTTCTGACTCTGAAGTGTAACTGGAAAACTGTAATTACAATTCTGTAGTCATTTTAAGATGAAAAGACTGCTGAAAATTTGCAGTGTAGTAGATAGAAAATTGCATGAGGCTAAACAGAGAGAAGAATCTTTTTCTCTATAGGAAAGGAAACCTGGGAGATGACAGCTCCGCTGCTCTGTACCTGACATCCAAGCAGATTCATGCTGGATTCTGGTACAAATGATTATTCTGAGAACTGTGCTGTTACCCAATTTGTCACTTACACCAATTTATCATTTATTCTGCAGAATAATAAAAAAAAAAAGTGGGGAGGAGCTTTAGGGCTGCTTCTGTGAATACAAACACTAACTATTTGGAACTGTTGTCTTTCCAAACAGGTGCCGTGATTGGAAATGGGACCTACTTTGCCGTCGAGGCGAATTATTCTGCTCAGGATACTTACTCCCGACCAGATACGAATGGCAAAAAATACATGTACTTGGCTCGGGTCCTCACGGGGCAATACTGTGCCGGGAGCGTGGGCCTCATTACTCCACCACCAAAAAACCCAGCAGATCCTACCGACCTGTATGACAGCGTGGTCGATAACGTGAATCTTCCAAGGATGTTCGTCATATTCAATGACATTCAAGCATACCCGGAGTACCTGATTACTTTCAGGAAATAGAATATTTTTAATATAAAGTGCCAAGGGGCGGCCTGCAAGGACTTATTTAAAACATTCACTCTCGGACGGAATAACCTTGCTCGCCAGTGCAGTTTTCTCAGGGATCCACTGACCTTTGCTGCCATTAAGAGTCCAAAATGGACTTTGCGGTCGCTGTTTCACCCCTGCCCCACGCCATCGTGGCGCACTTAGCGACCTCCAAGGTGTAAATTCCTAAATCTGTAGCCGTGTCTTAGGGGCACTCACTGCATCACGGAAATCAGAACTTGGCTTTTGGAATTTTTAAGATAATAATAATAAAAATAAAAAAAACCCTGATTTCTTCCAGGCAGCATGGAAGCATTAACCCTTGGATAGAGTTGCCCAGAGTAACCTATGGGGCACTCTGGGTTACCCAGCTCAAAATCAAACACTGGAAAATTATTTAAGTTCTGTGAAACAGCAGCGTCTACCCAGCTGAAACGCGTCTTCGCAAGCTGGATGCGCGATGACAGCGGTAATTTCTTGCACCGCCAGTGGAAAGCCGTATCGATTTGATTTTAATAAAAGTAATTTCAAGGAGCTGCGTCACGTTCCTGAGTCGCTGTTGGTAGGACCCGAGGGAGGCGCGTTGGGGCCCGCAGCGCCGCCCCGGCCTGAGCAGGGGGCCAGGGGGGCCGGGGCGCCCCAGCAGCGCGCGCGGGCCAAGGAGCGCCACGACCCGCCGCGGCCGCAGTGCCCCGCGCTGGCGCCCGCCGCTGCTGCGCGGCTGCTTGGCCGGCGCCGGGCACGCGCGGCTGTACAGCGCTGCGGGGCCGAGGCGCCGGAAAGCGCCGTGTTGTGCGTGGCGCTGCTCCGCACTGCAGCGCCCTGCGCGCACTGCACCCGCGGCAGGGCGCTCCCCCCGCTGCAGTGCCCCACATGCACTGCACACGCCGCAGGGTGCTGTCCCCACCTCCGCTGCCCGCGCTGCAGCATCCCGCCTACACTGCACATGCTGCTCCGCCAGCGCTGCCCGCGCTGCGGGCAGGCCCCGCCCCCGCCCTCGGCTCCGCTCTCCGCCCCTCTCCTCGAGGCGAGCCGCGTCCAATCAGG
>NW_020451000.1:353790-389455 GCF_003343035.1 Apteryx rowi | reverse complement strand
GGCGGGAGGCGGCTGCGCCTCGGGGCGCGGGCGGGCTATCTCCCTCCCTCCCTCCCTCATGGCGCGGTGTCCCTCTCCCGCAGGTGGTCTATCAGGTCCCTCTGAAGGAAAATCACGTCTTGAAGAGACATGTGGGGCAGCAGCTGCGGATTAAGACCGTGTACGACGGAAGCGTTGAGGAGTAAGTGTCATGTCGCAGTCACTTCTTTCCTCCCTATCTAAGAATGCAAATCCTTTCGATTAAAACTCCTTTTTTTTTTTTAATATATAGTTTGCTACCTGAGAAAAGACACCTTATAAAGGTATGTTATATTTGCTTTGCTTTTTTTGTTTGTGTGTGTTTTGTTATATGGATGAAGTTAAGGCTTTGCCAGTTTAATTAAAGGCTTTGATTACTAGCTATTTCATATCCCTTTAATCAGGGAAACCAGGTCTTTGTGTACTCCTCTCTCTCCTAAATACTACTTGGTCAAATGTTGTGTAACAGTTGCTTGCTCTGACTCAACATTCAAAAGTTTCAGTGAGCAATGTGTTTTTAAAAATTTTTGGTAGCCTTGAGAACAATGTAAGTATCTCTCATTGCTCTTCTTGAGACACTTGTGTCAGTAAGGAGTACAAGAAAGAGGTAGGAGCTCTGGGGGAATTTGTGATGGACAGTTCCAGTGACTAGTAAGTTCAGGCCTGAAATAGATTCAGCATCTTTGAAGCTGTACATCCAAATTATGACTGGCTTCTTGCTCGTTCTGTCATTCTAATAGCAAAATATGGTAGTGCTGGAACCAAACATTTCCTGCATATTTTGATAATAATTGAACTTCCTAAGAAGCCATTAGGAAGTCTGGATCTCTGCTACTCTGACATACCACAGCATCTAGGAAATTCCATGTAACTTGATATTAGTGCTTGTAAGTCTGCACTGGTACTAGGTGACTTTTATTTTTGTTCTGTTTAGAACAAACTCTTTCCACAAGCTATTTCTTATTTGGAGAAGACTTTTCAAGTGCGCAAATCTACAGGTACTATATTACTAAGCAGGTATGTGAAAGTTGGTTGAAAATTGCTTTCTATATTTGATATTTAAGACTGTATTGCATAGACTTTAGGATAAGAATGGAATAAGAGCATAAGAAAGTCCCTGTGGGATCAGACCAATGGTTCATTGGGCCCAGAATTCTCTTTCAGATACTGGCGGTAGGATATGCTGTTTAGGGAGAATGCACAAACCTGGCCACCTTCTGTGGTCAGCATCTACATTGGTTATATCAGAGATTTTAAAGGGTACGCACCCTGCCTGTTTCCTTTTATAGGTATCTCCATTTATGAACCTGTTCCTAATCTCTCTTTGGACCTGTGGATACTCCTATAACTGGAAGTGTTGTGTCTTCCAGTGCAGCATAACCAACGCTTCTCACCATGAAAGTTACAATGATGCTGTATTAAAGATCTGTAGTATGGTGTTATTTGGGTGCTGTAAAACTATTCTACGGTTTCTTTTTAATTCTAAAATAGTGCTGACTGTCCTTCATGTTTGATTGAAGGCAGTGTGCAACAAACCAGTATTTAAGGAAGAAAGCTGACCCTCACAGATACTGCCGAGGAGCCTGTGCAGACCATACAAGATGTGGGCCAGTTATAGTTCCTGAGAAGCACCTCCAGGTAAGCTAAGCCATCTAATGCTGCTTAACGTTTGAAGAAGGATGGCTTGTGGAAATTACTGAAAAAGTTAATCCACTAACTGTACGTGCCTCATTCATGGGAGATCACTAGGTTTGAGTGGCAAACCAGGAAAACTTGATTTAGTGAGAGGTTCTTAGTTTATGCTACTGAACCAAAAGTCAAGTAAAACTTGACTTTTATACTATTATAGCTTGCGGTATAACAAACTGTACAGAGATTATGAGATTCTGAACTGTTGTTGATAAATATCATGTCCAAATTATGACCAGCTACTTCATTATTCTCCTTTATCAATGAGTCAGATTTTCATAGAACTAATCATAAGTTTTGGTTTTGAAGACCTCACTTAGATTATCCACTGAATGAGGAGCACAGCACAGGAAACGCTTCTAACTTGTTTTGTGATATGAATTTTTGATTCAACTAGACTGTGTGACTACCAGATCTCTAGCTTTCTCTTAGCTTGACATTTCAATTAAAGTATTAAAAATATATCAGATTAAATGTAAAATGCAGTTGCTATTTGTATATACTATTTCTGCCAAACAGAATTTTTACATTAGTAAGAAATTGTTCCAATTTTGGGATATCTGGTTTGACAAGCTCTTTTTTCAAAAGCTGCCACCTTTCTAGCTTCTGATTTTTAGGTCACCTTGGAGCAGTAAACTAATAAATCAAAATAGTCGTTTGAAAGTTGTTCTTTGGCTCTGCTTCATTTATTGTGTTCATAGAGAGTTTTCTCATTTTCAGGTGTCTTAAGATGGGATTTATTCTTGACTTTGAGCTAGAAATTTTGTATGACAAAATGCATCTATCATAGCTAATATGTTTTAATTCTTCCTGGGGATGTTGTCAAAGCAATGCAGGGTGTGCAATGAGAATGAATGGCACTGTGGACCCACCGGCCTGCCTGACCAAGAAGGGGTGCGAGATGCTGACTTTGTACTTTACGTGAGTGCTCTCACTACTGAAAGGTGCGGCCATGAAAACATCATTGCATATGCAGCCTATTGCCAACTGGAAGCTGAAATGGACAGGTAAGTATTCCCTATACAATTTTTTATTAACTTTTGAGGGTTTTAGGTGTTTATAAGTTTACTTTAGTATACCACACACAACACAGGCAAACAATTAAAGTCCAAGTGTTACAAATGAAGTAAAGCAATTTCTTCTTTGATGGCTAATAAGTATGTAATATATTTGAACTGAGGAAAAGCACTGTATTCTTATAAAACCGCAGAACAAATAATCATATAATGCTGAACTCGCAAAACTGTGGCGTATAAGTCAAGGCTAATCCTCCCCTGTTTTTGTCTAAACTTTATGTCAAGATGCTGTTTCATGAATGTCATACTTTCACAATTTAAAGAAGGATGGAAATGGGCCCTGCTGGAGTGGCTGATGTTTCTAGTTCTGTTGTAGTCATTGAAACAAACATCTGGTAACTGTATGATGCCCTACCTAAAATTTAGTTCTTCTGTGCTGTTATCACTAACTTGTGTGGAATATTGGAGATATATTATGTATAAAAATACATGTCTGTTAGCTACATATATTAGAGATTTTTTTTTTCCCCCTAAATTTCAGCAGCAAACTAGTAACAGTACTGTTAAATGATGGAGGGAAATTGTTCGGAAGGACTTATTTCTACATTAGTCTTTTGTTTCCATTTTCTTTTAAATTGGGTAGAAGGGTTAAAAGTATTGCTTTCTGCTTTTTCAAGTGAATATGATTTGAATTGGCTAGTATTTTACTGAAAACAATTTAACTTAAAAACTGTCTTCCAGGCCAATAGCAGGGTATGCTAATTTGTGTCCGAATATGATTTCAACTCAAGCTCAGGAATTTGTTGGCATGTTGTCTACAGTGAAACATGAGATTATCCATGCGCTGGTAAGGCTTGATGTTATAAAATGCATTTGTGGAAATTTGCATTCTCTTCCTATGTTCCTCCAGCTCACCGCAATAGAGAAATGTTGTGTGTGGGGGGGGGAACTCTTGCTTGCCTCCTTCAACTCACGTGCTAATTGCCTTGAGGTGCAACTTAGAACTTACCAAAGTTTTCTGTTGGCTTGGTTTTTAACTTCAAGGGTTTCTCTGCTGGACTGTTTGCATTTTATCGTGATGATGATGGAAAACCTTTAACAGCAAGATCCGTGGATGGGCTTCCTCCTTTTAATGAAAGGTATCTTATTTATGTATTTATTTATTGGACCTCTCAGTTCTCCCATTGTATTGAAGGATATTTTCAGCTTGCTTTTTTAGAAATATTCTTGCTGTCAGCCTGTTGAAAATCCAACCTGATTCCTTTATTGGAATGCTCTGCCTTTCTTGTGTTCAACATTGTTTTCATTTTCTTTTTAGTCCTTCATTGCATTGGTGTTAAGCACTTATAATACCCATACATTAAAAACTAAGGGAGGATTTTATTTGTTAGGAGCCTTAAAATTAAACATTAGAACTACCCACACTCAAATTTCAGTGCTCCCCAAACACCTTATGAAGTTGAGACTTATATTTTCTGCAGTCCATCTAACGTCAGTGTACTTGATTTTTATTTAAGACATATCTATCATTGAAGCTCTGTAGCTATGGAGAAGTGACAATACGTGTAGTCTGCTGGGTGGTTTTTCTGACTTGTTATTGTGTGAATGAATTGCAGTGTCAGGGTTTTTTGGTTTGGGGCTTTTATTTCATTTAGTTGATATTGTTGCAAGGTTGTAGCAATGTTCCTTTAGGCTTTTTGGAAATGGAAGGATAGAGAGGTTGTTTTTGTTTTCTTTTGTTCAGGTTATTTTTTGTAAGAGGAATCTTGAGTGTTTTTTTTTTTCCTTTTTAATTCCTTCGTTACAGGTCTAATAACTGTAGCAAAGTCTTGAGTCTGCAGACTTTTTTTTTAGTAATTTTACTTAGTTTGGCTTATTAAATCAGAGCTGGATATATAGGAAATGCATCTCTTACAAAGGAGAAATGTTGCCTAATAAACTTAATCTTTGTGAAGAATGAGAAATATAAAGATTAAGTTTGATTCTGTTTGGCTATGGAGATAAATTTTTGCACATTAGCCTATGTTTGTAGAAAATATTTGTAACTCGAGCATTTTTCTTACAGTCTAGGTTTGTACGAGTGGAGCAATAAGATTGTTCTTAAAGCTGTGAGGTTATGGGATATACGTGGTGGCAAAATGCTGCACCATGCTGTGTATCTTCTGATAACGCCTCGTGTAGTTGTAAGTATGGATTAACTTAAACTTTTACACTTTGTATGCCAAGATTACCGTCCTGTTCTTAAATCATAAATATTTCTTACTCTTTAAGAAGTAATAACCTAACGCTGGATACCTTTTTCTTAAAATATGGCCCAAAGACTATGCAATTAAGATGGTATGATTAGTTGGGAGGAGTATCTAAAGTAAGGTGGAAAATGGTTGAGGGACATTATGAGATTAATAAATTGACATAATAAGAGACAATGATAGGATTGGGAAATAAACTGTAAGAGGGTAAGCAGAGTTGACTTTGATGAAGAGATTCCTTAATCCCACTCTTCAGGTGTTTTCCTGCAGACTTGTTTGGAAACCTTGGGCACCTAGTACTCCTGTTGCCTTAACAGATAGTGTTGTGATAATTTTCTCATTACATGTTCATCCTATTTTTTTCTTGTTTAAAAACATTATTTTCATCTTCCTATAACTTTATCCATTACAAAATAATGCAGTTAACATTTTGTCACATCTAAAAAGAAATTTCTCGAGTATTTTTGGAAATGTCTGTCTTTCCTCCCACACCTCTGACTTTTTTTTTTTTTTTTTTCCTCCCAGAAAACATATCTTTAAGTATGATAAGCTAGAATTGGGAATGATTTATAATGCTAGTCACATTTGGCAACAAATAATCCTTTCTGTTTGTTTTAAATCTATCACTGTATCTAGAGCAAACATTGTTTAATTATGTGGGTGTTTTGAAATACTGGTCGTGCTGGTCAAGCTGGTCAGAGTATTAGGGTGCTCCTAGGTAGTGCCTGCCTGGCAAGCTTTGGGCTCCTGGCCACAAGACCAGAGCAATGTTGTGATGCCTCTGAAGACTTTCAAATATTTTGCAGAAAACATTTTCCCATACAAAACTAGCTGACGCGTACTGCTCGCTAGTAGAAAAGCGTTTGTCTCAAATGTTCGACAGAAGCAGGGTTGTAAGTGTTCATACACTGTTACTTTTTGATAATACTATTTAGTGTGTACTTTTTTTTCCCCAGATAATTCTGTTGCTGTTTTATTGTTTCCAGGAGATAAGTAGACAGATTGTCAGGCTTGGTGTTGTGGGATTTGCTGGTGTAGTAGACCTGTCAGTAAAAGAAGTATTTTTCATTCAGAGGAAAATAAAGCAGTTGAAAAGGAAATGCTGAAATATCTTTAAAAGATAACTCTTTAAGAGAAGTGTATATGTGTCTCTCAAAATACTGAGAGTTGTATTGAAATGTTTTCTTTGTAGGAAGAAGCTCGGAAACATTTTAATTGTCCGATCCTGGAGGGAATGGAGCTTGAAAACCAAGGTGGTATGGGTACTGAGCTCAATCACTGGGAGAAGAGATTGCTGGAGGTTAGTGCTAATGGGAGAAAGGTGGGGGGACACTGAAATGTGGAATTCCCTCCACCCCCCTTTAGTTTTACAGTGGTACGTGTAGGAGCCTTGAAAACCGAGATGTATCAAACATCACTGGCATACGTCATAAACCGTACTAACTTACTAATACTTAAATCTCCAATTCCTAGATAAAACCTGTTATTTTACCTCATTAGCAATTCTCAGAATATGAGTTTGAGGTAAGCCGACTACTAAAAAACTACATGTCTCTTAGTTTTTTCTTCCATTTGACCTTTTGGGAAGGTGTACCCCCTTTGTGGGGGAAAGGGGGTATTCCTTTGAGTCGATTCAAATTTGTCATCCTCTCTTACACGTAGAGTCTTTGAACATTCTGTCTGTTCCTTACCTTGACTTCATCTCTGTTCATGTGCCCTCTTCCACATTAGCTCTTGTCATTGCCACTACAGAACCTCATCTGATCAAGGAACCAGTCATTTATCTCCTGATATTGAAGTTTATTTTTGCTTATAACTTTGTTTCTTATTACAGAACTATGAATTATATGATATTTTTGGCAGAGGTACACTTTCTAATTGTTGTTGTATATAGTGAAGTAAACCATAAAGGAAATGTTTCAGGCCAGAACTCTTCTTGAAAATGAACTGTAAAAATATGTACTCCTTGACCAAAATTTTTGTTTTTTTCCTAATTGTTATTAAACTTTGGTGTGGGACAGTAGTTCAAAACTAACTGCTGTTAGTTTTGGAGATGACTTTAAGAACTGAAAAGGATTTGCCAAAGGGAGATTGTTACTAGTCTCCTTTCCATCTTTCCAAAGAAAGCTCTTGTCTGGAGAGTTACCTATAGAATTTGGGTTTGGTCTTGAATCAACTCTCAGTAAATATTTCTGTGATAGTGCCAAATTTGCTAATGAAGTCTGCTGGTGATAACTCCTCCTTGCCACACTAGTGCAGAGGGAAGGCTGGAAGGCTACATGGTTTGAAGAAATAATAGAAATGAGACAAAATTCAGTAATTGAAATCCCAGGGTTGTGTAATTAAGAGTGAATGTCTTCGCTGTAAGCCTGAAGCTTATCCAGCGGAAATGACTGAGCAGGGAAAAGACACAGTGTTAGCAATTGTAGATTGAGATGACTAGGAAACCTCAAGATGTCCGGAGCTGCTGTTCAGGGATGTCATGAGCATGCTTATTTTTAATAGAGATGGAAAATACTGTCACACTAACGAAGCTTCCTTTGGAGTGCTGTGTTCCTTTAATCATGTTCTGTGCACCTCTTTCCTGAAAAGGACTACTAGAAATACTAGGAAAATTAAAAATCAGTCTTACAAGAGGGAGCTAAATGAGCTTGACTTTCAGCCTGCCAAAAAAGGACTGAAAGGGTATATGATCGCTGCTGACAAATATGCCAGGGGAAGGAAGAGTTTTATTTTACCCTAAATTAAAAAAGGGTACCAACTGGTCATGAATAAGGTCAAACTGGGATTTGGAATAAGGCTCCTGGTTGTTGGAATACTGAAGCTTTATATGTGTGGGATGGGGAAGGGAATTGCAGTTTTGATCCCTTATATGAAAGATGCTGGGATTTGACTGTGTGTAATAAGAGACTGGAACTTCTTATTCCACGCCGTCTGAATGTTTGGCTCTAAAATAAAATGCTTTTTCAGAATAAGCATTTTCTTACAATAATGTTAATCGTTTTTCAGGGCCTTACTAATAGTAATTGGTAACTTTCAGAATGAAGCGATGACTGGATCCCATACGCAGAACAGAGTCTTTTCCAGGATCACCTTGGCATTAATGGAAGACACTGGGTGAGAGCTAAGAAAAAGAATAATATTTTTTGTTTCGAGTGTGTTTTTGTTTTTCATTGTACTTGATGTTATCTGGAACTGATGCATCTGCAACACAGTAATAATTAGTATAATTAGCATTACATTAGACAAGGAGTTATACCAAGTATGTTTATTTTTTCATGTATTTCAAAAACTATCCATGCTTAAGCTATTCATGAAGAACATGTATTGCAATGCTTAGTTCTGTTTGTAGTCTGTGTTTACTTTTTTTTCTTGGTATAAATCTCTTCTCACTTCCGTGTGACAAGTATTGACTATTTATTCAGCTCTTCTTGCAGATAGAAAGCATTCATGGAAGAAAAGCAAGACTGTCTAGTCTAAGATTTCATGTTTCTGTCTGAGTGCAGAATTACTGTATATATGTAAGCGCATTAGAAAAAAATATTTTTTGGTATGCTCTAATCCTTTGCAGATACATTGCTATTGAACAGATGAGCAATAAGCTTTTCTTTTAGCTTCTCTTCATTGTGACTTGAAAAATAGTGAAATTATAAAATAATTAGTTATGGACAGAAAAGGGTGCAACTGCCCTGTTTCTTCAGCTGAAGACCTTACAGCATAGCATGAAGTTCTTTGAACTGCTGTCCTATTAATTAGAACACTTGCTTTTAAGTAACTGTCTTCTCATTTCAAAATACCTTTACAGCTGGTATAAAGCAAATTACAGCATGGCAGAGAAATTAGACTGGGGACGTAACAAAGGCTGTGACTTTGTAATGAAGAGCTGCAAGTTTTGGATTGACCAAAAGAGACAAAAGTAAGAAATACGGTCTTTTTCAAAAAATAAAGAGAAAATCCTGATGCTTGTTTATATTTGTCTTTTTCAAATGCAATTCAGTAAAAAGAAATCAAGGTAGATACATATTAAGAAGGAAAGCTGTCACAAATACCTGCAGAATACAGGCAAGAAGCAAACGCACTAAATATGTTAAAAATAGAAGTGTTCCACCCAATAAGTACAAATACAAACATCTTGGGACATAGGACTTATTTACTCTGTAAGAGAGCTGTGCTTAGGGAGGAGGGAAGGGACTTGATTTTAAAAATGTGGCTTTCTTATTTGGCCCTTTTAATTAAAGTGCAGCCGTAGCATGCTGCACTACTGGATTGTACCTAAAGCAACAGAAGTAGATAATACCCATCTTCAAAATAAAGCCTAGCCTGTTTTTTTTGTTTGTTTGTTTTGTTACACTATTCATAGACTTCTAGGGCACCGCTACATAGCGGGCATGTCTTGTTGTGTTTGTAGACTTTTTTCTTTTTTCTTCTTTTTTTCTGAAGTTTTTAAAGCAATATCATTAAAACAAAATGTGCAAGTGCATTGTGATTTTTTTTCTTGTTTGTTTGCTGACTTGATATTCTTTAAATCAGGTTTATAACCAAGCAAATAATGTTAATTAGCTTCTGGACAAGCAAGTAATGCTTTTATGTGATTGTCTGCTCCTGTTCTTCCCCACATTTGGTCAGTCTTGACAAACTGTTTAATTAAATTATGAAAAGCAGTTAATGTGATCTAATGTGACTTTGTTTGTTTTATGAAGGAGGCAATTAATCAGTCCATACTGTGACACTTTGAGGAGTAATCCTTTGCAGTTAACCTGCAGACAGGACCAAAGAGCAGTAGCAGTGTGCAACTTGCAGAAGTTTCCAAAGCAGTTACCTCAGGAATATCAGGTATAATGGATCTTACTTTGCCAGATAACTAAGTATTTGCATTATTGTGTTTTGCAGCCACATAATTACATTTGGATGTGTTTCGGTTTTTTTCTTCTGAACTGTTAGGTGAGAATAGATATTGTGAAAAATCTCTTCTTTGAAAGAGAAGCGCTTAGTTTGTTGTAAGAAGTCTGGAGGCTTAAAAAAAAAAAATCCCCATGATCTTAATGAAACAGTAAGGATGTTGCTTGGCTCTTTGACCAAATTCCAGATGAAGCAGTTGCTTTTTAATGGAAATCTCCTTGAAATGCTTTGTTTGAGGTATCACTTTACCTGATCTGCTGCCTCGTGTTGCTGTGTACTAAGAAATTTGTTCTGTTTCATCTCAGAGGTGACTATTTGTCGGGTGGGAAGAAGTGATACATGCAAATATGAATTTCTGTGCACAGTTTCTTAAATACTTTGAGCTCATTTGATCCACAGATACTGTAAGTTGCTGTTAATAGTATTCTTCAGCAGTTACCACTGACATTACTACAGCTGTAATGTTTGGTTTTATTAAAAAAAAACAGCTGTACAGTTGTCTTTGCAGAAACTGCTTCACTGCCTGTTTTGTTTTGTAGTATTTTGACAATCTAAACGGAGTGCCAGCAGAAGACTTGCCTTACTATGGTGGCTCGGTAGAAATCGCTGATTATTGTCCCTTTAGTCAAGAATTCAGTTGGCATTTGAGTGGTGAATTTCAACGCAGCTCAGACTGTAGAATACTGGAAAACCAACCAGGTCAGTTTTCAGAACTTCAGTGTGGTGTTTGAGACCACCTTTGTTCATCTATTGCTTGATGCCAGCAACTGCATTTAAGTGTGAGGCTCAGAACACAAGTTCTCTGTGCTCTTTGGTGTATTTGCTCTTGTGTGGTTGGTCTGATCACTTTTATTTTCACTTAGCCTCCATTTTTCTTAACATACAAAATCAAGTAGACCGGAGTGAATCTTTTTTGATTCTCTTGCTCTATATGCAACTAATTGGATGTGAAACTAGTTTTAAACTACCAGCTGTGCAAAGGCTCTGCTGGGAGGAGAAGCACAGCCCAGCTATCTTGTGTTTAATTCCTGGATATACATGTGACACAAGAATCACTTAAGAGCTAAACAGAAATTATCCCAAATTGACCAAAATACAAGGCAAAAGGTTTTTTTTATTTTGTTTTTTAGTATGGCTGGGAGAGGGGTTGGTTGCTCACTTTTTTTTAATCTCTAAAAATAGTTCCACTTTCCATCTTTGTAGATTTTTGTTCAAGGCAAGGAGCTTGGGGTATTGCCAGAGCATGAGCCAGGACAGTGCATTAACTTTCAATGTGGCAGAGCTCCAGAATGCTGTAGGATATTAACTGTCTTTTTTTAAAAAAAAAAAAAAATCCAAACAGATGAGCAAAATCCACCAAAAACACCTTGCAACAACACAGTCCCCCCAGCGATCTGGACTGGCATTCCCTGGAGGCAAATATAACCACATAGTCCTGTTGAACAGTGGGCCCCTCTACCCCCAACGTTTGTTTGTTTGTTTGTTTTCCCTTGAGTTCCTTCTGACTTTATATTCACTACAGTATAATTCTCAGGCAGGGCAATGTTCACAAGGTGTGCAGATCTGATGAAGCATCTGAAGGGTCCCAGAAGTAAACCTGAAATTGCCTGTGAAGGCATTTGCTAATTATGATAAATTAAATTAAATTAGACTCTCTGTTCACTTAGTAAATTGTAATTCAACATATTCTTTTCCACCTTAGATCCTACCAAAAACTATGGTGCAGAGAAATACGGACCAAACTCTGTATGTCTTATTCAGAAATCAGCTTTTGTCATGGAGCAGTGCAGGAGGAAACTCAGTTACCCCGACTGGGGTAGTGGATGTTATCAAGTAAGTATGTTACTCTTTTTTTTAATAACATAAAAGGAAAAAAGTCTGGTTTAAAATATAGACCACGACTGTTAAAACTTTGTATTTGGACGCTGTACATGATCTTCCCTGTCTTAAATCACAAGATTATATGACATGCATTTGAAAATAAGTATCTTCCAACCATAAGCCTGTAATTTAGATGATGCATCAAATTAAGCACATGGCCACTGAAAAGATTTCTGTGTTACTTCCTATGTCTTATCTCTGTGATACTTTCTCTACAACTAAATGGAAATACTTGTACTGGAATCTTTTGCTGTTGAAATTTAACATTAATTAATCACGCTGATTTTTTTCCCCCCTCCACCCAAGGAGGAAGCACTGCACACACAGCATTTATTTTTCATTATCGTCTTCCCCTAGGCAACCTTGCTTAGAGGTATCGCTCTGAAGACAGCGCAACTCTAAAAATGTACATAGTCATTAGCAGAAACATAATTTTATTCATTCTCAGCCAGTTATCACCATAATTGCGTGGAAAAAGCAGTCTGTGCTTTAAGCATCATTGAGACACACAGTCGATCCGAGTTCTTTAACGTACTTCTAGTTAATCTGTGCTGTATGCATGCTGTTTACCAAATGTAATATTTACTAACTGAAAGAACCCTGAAAGTCCATGATGTATTTTTTTTGATAAATCTCAATAGAGACCTGATCTTGTTTCTCTATTTCAAGGTTTCTTGTTCTCCACAAGGGCTGTATGTTTGGGTCAAGGACACTGCGTACTTGTGCAGTCGCTCGGGTCAAGTACTAAGCGTTAGCATTCAGATGAATGGCTGGGTACATGTTGGGAATCTAATTTGTCCAGCCTGTTGGGACTTCTGTGATTCCTGTCCCCCTGAGCGCGATCCTCCAGCTTCCAACTTAACAAGAGTTGCACCAATTGGTAGGTTGCCTTATGATTTGCTGAAGTGAAACTTAAGATAAGATGTCTGAAAACACTGAAGGTTTGTGGTTTATTGTTAAGCCTTTAAATAATTCTTTAGTTGTTGGATGTGCTGTCTCTCCTGCAGTTTTCTAGAGAAAATAAACCTGGTTAGTTTACCTACATTTATGATTCTTTTTCAGCTTCATATACTTAGGTTTTTGTATACCATTTCATGTCGTTTTGCTTTGTCTCAGAAATGGCAATATTTCAGTGGTGGTTGAAATGACTCCTACAGCTTGAAATGGCTCCTATAGCTCCTATAGTTTTTAGTATGAAAAATCCATATAAACTAGGAGATGTCAACCTGAGTTCCAGCATCTGTTTGAATTCATACTTGGTGTGTTTTTTGTTTCTGGGGTTTTTCTTTCGTGCATCTTTATCTGTGCAGGTTTACACTTGTATCTGATTTTCTTAAGCTTTGTGGCTATGCAGTTACCTACCATAGGGACAAACTGTGTTTCATGTGTTGGTTGTTTTCCCATTTTTTTTCCCTCACTATTCATCTTAGTGTTCTGTGGATTGGGTTTTTACATGATTTACACCCGTACAGATCAAAAATGTTCATAAAATGGTCTTTCAAGAGTTTATGACTTTGAAATGCAGCTTCTGCCTGGCCATGCCATGGTAAACTTCCCGCTCTCTTCTTGCAACAGTGATACGTTTTCTCATTTGTTCTCCTAATTGCTGTTTCCTGAAGGAGCGCAGAAATTTATTTAATAGTAAAGGAATAATCATGTTGTTTGGTTATACTGAATTCCTAGCCTTGAAAGCTAAAGTGAATCAGTGTGGATTATTACAAGTATGTTCCCCCTGCCTTTTGGTGGTAGTTTTGGGGGGGGGGGTTGTTTGTTTGTTTTTAAGTGTTCTACTTGCTGTTCTTTTTTGCCTCTACCTGTAAAATTTATTACCTATATGCTATTTTCTCTTGTTTTTGTCTTTTGTCTAGACTTATGCTCCTGCTCATCCAGTCTGGTTGTTACCCTCTGGCTATTGATGGCTAACTTAATTCCCCTGCTAACAGGATTTTTTCTCTGCGCGTGGAGCTAAGCATGGGGAAAGAAGGTGTTTCGAGACGATACCATCATGCGGCACTGCTTATTGTGGAGCACTGCGAGAGCTCTCTGTCTCTACAGGCAGCTGAATTCTGCTGAACCTCTTCTCTCCTGGCAAGTAGCAGCACTGATAGTTGCCAGGGAGGTGCTGACAGCAGCAGCCAGGGTTTGAGAGGAGGAAAACTTACATTGTCATCTCAAAAAGTGCCAGTATTTTCCTGACTTACAACCTTTCATCTTGA
Source organism: Apteryx rowi (assembly GCF_003343035.1). NCBI lineage: Eukaryota > Metazoa > Chordata > Aves > Apterygiformes > Apterygidae > Apteryx > Apteryx rowi. Next base: position 375,487 of record NW_020451000.1, on the reverse strand, counting down.
CACAGTAATAAGATCCACTGTGCTGACTGTGTTAGACTGCCTGGCAACTTGGTGAAGGTTTGAAATGAGAACCTTTCTGTAGTAAAACTTTTTTTTTAATGTCCTCTGTGACTGGTAGCAAGCATCCTCAAACTGGAAATATACCTCAGTGGTTTAATCAAAAGCCATGTGAAAATCCATTGTGATCACTGCTAGTAACCCAGGCCTAAATAGGTGTGTGTGTTTTGGGTTGTTGTGTTTTGTTTTGTTTTTTTTTCCTCACCATGAAGTCTAAAAACTGATTAAAACAAACTAATATAATGGGGTAGTAGACCAGTTGTTGAGAATTGCTTCCACAATTGCATTCTGCAGCTTTGAAGCTTCTCAGAAATCGTAGTATTATATGGTAAATTGTCTAATTCCTGGGGTTCACTTAAACCTTAATACATGCACAAAGTTGAATTTTATACTGGTAACCAAATCCCATTTTCATTTAGCATGTGCCAGTTCTACTGTGAAATTTAATACATCAAATATTTGAATATTCTCAGAGTAATTTGCTAGGCAAATGCATTTCAGTCCTGATACACAATCTGCAAAATTGGGATAGGTTTTCTGTTTGGTCTTTTTGTTTGTTTGTTTTAAATAGGGTGACCATAAATACAGCTGTTCCCACTTTCTGTTGGGGGGGCAAATCAATAGTGATGGCTGCTATAATCTTACAGGTACCGTATTGATTTCTTTAGGCCAAAACTAGATTGAATGTATAAAGAAAACTCAGTAACCTGTCTCTTCTCCCCTTTCTTAGACATACAGTTGATAATCCGAATGATATGGATTGTTTGAGGATTTGTAGTACGTTAGAGAATAATCAGATGTTTTGAACCACACAAGGGCACATCTTGCTCCAAAATTCATTGCTTAATGGGCAAAATATCCTAGGTTAAAGAAATGGGGAAAATCTGTCTCCTTAAGGACAGATACCTTTAGGACACTAGTCAGGATGATTTCCTTCGGTTCTGACCTTGCATAAAGCGTGACAAACAAACCTGTTCAGAGTAAAATAAGCTCTTAAGTGGTCCAGTCCATGGTCCAGCTGGAATAGTTTTCATTCCTGGAGAGTGTTAAACCTGAGAGAGCAGATGTGCCCAGTGCACTAGAAAATGCAAAGATGGGAATAAAGTTGTTTCTCTCCTCTTTAAATGTGCTGTGATGTTAGAATTGTAGGTGACTTGAAAGGTAGACGGAAGGGGCAGGGATAAAATTTTTTTGGCTACAATTAAACAGTTAAATACACTTAAATAATAGAACTTCCATTGCAGTTGTAAGGACAATGAAGAAAATCTTCGTGCCTGCTCGTTTGTTTTTTTAGAGATACTGTTGTGACACTACTGAGGTGAGTAAACCTCAACCGATAACTGTCCGAAGGCATTGCGACTGAGAGAGCACCTTGCCCTGGGCTAGTTCCTCTTCTTACTGCAGGTTAGCCTTAAGTAAGTGTTTCTGAGAAGCAATATGAATTAGGGATCAAATGCTTTAAATATGTACACATTTGATTTAAGAAACACTCAGATTCATCAGCAAACACTGATTATTTTAATATATGCACAATCAACAGCTGGTATAAAATGATTCCTTGAAAACTCAGAAAGGTTTGAGAATACATCTTAGGTCCCAGAGGTAGATATTGTATCTTTTCGTCTGTTGTGCAATAATACAATTTAAATGGTATCACTCAAAAATGATGCTTTTTATACTTGAAAGAAATCATGGGTTATTTTTTCTTACTGTGAAATATTTGCACTGTCCGAACCTTCTGGTTAACTTTATAACTGTTAAACTTTTTTATTGGTGTTAATTTATTGTGCTTGGCATTTGATGTGCTAGTTTCCTGTCTGTATAATTGTGAGATTTGTTGTATTTAAGGGAATATTTTTATCTTCGACACAGCTGTTTATCTTGAGGGCTTTTTTCTTTATTCTCTCTTCCTGAGAATTAACTGAAATCTGAAAGATGGCTTAAAAAGTCAGTGCTTACCTACTTCTGAATTGTATACCGTAATTAAAGAAAGAGGCTGGAGTGCATTGTACCTACAAGGAAAATCTGTCCTCTGCCCAGAGCGGTTCCACCAGTCCCTGCCGAGTAGCTGCATTAGTGAACCCGGCGAAGTAGAACTGTAATTGCCTTAATAATCTGAGATTTCAGTCATAATTTCTTTGCAATGCAGCCCGTAAAAGCTGGCTGCGAAGTGCAGAATTGGAAGTCGGGGAGGGCAGTGCTTCAGCTGGCAGCGTGCGGAGCTAGTGGCCGTCGCCCTGCCGGAGCTGCTGAGCTCACCCCGAGGTGGGCGCGAACCGGTGACTCTCGGAAGGAGCAGTTCGGTAAAGCTGACTACCTCAGTTCTCTCTGTCCTTGAGTTAAGCTTTTAGCTCATCATTAACTTCCAAGTCCTAAGATGACTTAAGTAAAAACATGTCTCAGGTTTTTAAGAGCAAAATCAATTTAGTAGGAAGCATAAGCCATTTCTGAGTGTAAAACGTAAAGCTAAAACCCGTAGCTTAAAACAATCACTTATGTAGCCTTAAGTATAGTTGTCCCCAGCAGAAGTCGGTGTTGGTGTTAAATAAATACAAGGTTTGCAGGCAGCTGCTTTAGGTTTTGTGAACGTATTGTGGCAAGTCCATCGTACTGCATCTCTTGCATGTGAAGGCTTTCAAGTATGGCCCAAATAAGCCTGTGTATTCACCAGACTAGAGGACATTATTTCCAGGGGTTTGCTGCCCTAAAGATAAATGAATTAGCTTGTCTGTAGCCAAAATATTTTGAGTATGTAATAGCTGCAGTTTAGATTTTGTGAAAGCATTCCATGTTTGCTTATGGAAGTAAATTAGCCTTGCAGTCTTTTTCTTTTTTTTACCCAGCTGTTCAAATCTATAACACTTTGATTAGAACCTGAGGCAAGTCGTATTTTAGAAACACATTTTCTAGTGCTGTTTCAAAGATTTAAGAGGAGGAAGGGTAGCTTGTGGCTGGTATACTTCGTATGCAGTGAATAAAATTGCATAGAAAAGCAGGCAGTTCATTTGTCTTGAAATGGGTTGAGGTTTTGGGAGATTATCATAGCCTAGACATAGGTTAACTTACCGAAACAGAATTTTGACCCCTGTTATTTGACTGTAGGTACAATGTAGCTCATTCTTCTTGTTGTGCACTAGTAAACTAGGAAGACTGATGTAACTTAAAAGCAGACATAGCAACAATCCCTCACTTACAGGGACAGTTGTTTTAAAATCTTCCTGTCCTGCAAATCTCTCTGGCTGAATATATTTCAGGAGAGAGAGAAGCGTATGTCCTTTCTCCCTCATACTTCCTACTAATGACCTTCAGCTGAGCAGTTCAAGGACTTTCCCTTGCAAAATTTAACAGCCAAGTTTTGCTTGGATCAAGGGGTGAATGCTTGTGTGTATCGCTCTTCAGGACTGCAGTCTATATTGTATATTAAATGATGTGATCTTACCATATCAGGCTTCCAAAGTGCAAGTGTCACCTTTTTAATATAAAGATTACCCTGGAGATAAAAACAGCAGTTTTGAGAGACCTGGCTGACCTTGAACATGTTTCCTATTTTGATATGGAATGTAAATATAGAACAAACTATTTTACATAATTTTGACTGGAATTGAGATATAAGGGCTAATATTTGTTATTTATAGAGTAAAACTTCCTTATTTTACTGTGTAAAAGTTTGTCCTCCAGAAGAAGAAATAGTTCCGTTCATCAATAAAATGTCTGTAGAAAACTGACTCTTCTTGTCCTTTTCTTTGAGAACTGATGTTATTAATTGGAAGAATAAGCACAATAAAGGAGCATTATTACAACAGTCATTTATTTTATGAGAATTTGGAAAAATGAAATTACATCATGTCACATTTATTGATCACTTTATTAAACTGATACTTGATACACTCTGAATGCAAAATGTTCTGTATTATTATTAGATCATAAATGACTTTTCAGAAGTTCAGCCTGATTGTGAACTAGGGAGGTTCCCAAATTCTCTGTCCCACCCTCATGTTTTTGATATTTAAGATTATCCAAAAATTTTTTTTTTTCCACTTGAAATGGAAGATGCTGTGTGGGTGTTTTAGTTTTTTGCTTTCCAGTGCTGTATAAAAGACCTAACCACATGATTCTCATTTCAGCTGAAGGAATATTTACATTGCACTACAGAGTCCTGGTCTGTTAGCTGCAACCTGCCCCAGGTAGGAGAGCAGTTCACCTCCTCCAGCTTGGAGTCGTCACGGGGGCTACCTTCACTGCTGTTTGGCAGAGCTCTGTGATGCTGCAACCGCAAGTTCTGGGACCTGAGCTAGCTTTGCTAGCTGTAAGACTGAGATTTAAAAGTATACATTCATGTATGTTACTTGGATAAATGTGAAAGAGGTAACAATGTTCCTCTAAAATGCAGAGTGGAAAGGATTCTAGAATCTACCTTTTTTATAATTACTTTTTTTTAAGTCAGTAAATACATGGGGACTAAAAGAACACTTGCCTTCCCCACTAGTATTTTGGAAAATAGGATAGAAGCAAAGCAAAAAGTAGATTACTCTTACCTTTTGTTCCCTCCTCTCTAAATGTGAATCTTTCAAAGGGGTATTGGAGCATACAAAATGCGCCACTGTTCATTTCACAGATGGCTTTTAACTGTGAAAAACACCAGGTATGTAAAGTTACCCGGGTACGGTTATCAGGTTTAAAAAGTTTTGTTTCTAAAATTAGTGCCATCGGTAGCAAAATTAAAAGCTGGTATGTGAACCAGTTTGTGTCTAAAATCCAGAAGTAGACAGAGACATCTCACTTCAGGAGTGCAGAGTGTGTGATGCTTTGCTTAATCTACAGCAGGATCAGGCCATTAGTCTCTTGCAGTCCGTGGAAAGATGCACGGAGTTGCACTGGTTTCTGTCCAGTGCTTTTCTGGAGGAGTTAAAAAGCAGCCCAGTTTCAAATATAATTTTATAGGAACTTTGTGCGTCTGTAGCGGTCATTTTTGTGCACTTATAAAAAGTCAAGTATCACAGAGGCCTTTTCACTTACTGCTCACGCCCTCAAAATAACAGCATTGCACAGGATGCAAGCTGAGTTGTGCGTAAGTCCTAGTTGCCAATCTCTTCTTCAGTTCTCCTCTCTCAGCTAGTACTAATTAATGAATACTACTTGTTAAGAAATCTGTACACCAAGATAAATGCATTTGGTTAGTCCAAAAAAATTATCTGTACTCAAAGGGAATTATATATTTTATATATATATAAATAGATATATATATAATGAAAATCAGATTACCACTGAAGATCTTAAGAGTCCTGATTCAAAAAAAAAAAAAAGTCCTTCTTTCCCTTCTTCCCCCCTCCCCAAATGTTTCATTTTACATCTATTGAACATTCACGTGTGCCTGAGCACAATAACAATACCTCTTTTTTCCCCAAAGAGGCTTACATTGGGAAACAAAATCAAGGGAGGACTAAATGTCACAAAATGCAAAATGTTATGCTATTTGTGTTTGGGGGGAATTATGGAAACTCGTGTTTGCCCACATAATTGCATCTTATTGTTGTCAGACTTTTTTTTTTTTAACTACTTTTGATTTTTGTTTTGAGGAGTTCTTCAAACTTTCTGCATCTTGTGCTGTTTTTATATTAGACACAATATTAGTAGGCAAAATGCTGAGCCTCATGTGAGTGATATTGAACTTTGTTATGGGAAATAACATGGGGAACTGTTTTTAATCAACAAGAAAGTCGTTCTGGGCTAATGCCCAAATTACTAACCCAAATCAAATATAGTTAAATTCTCTATTCATTCCCTCTTCCTTGGATACAATGTTGAAATTGAAGGCAGATTTTTTTTTTCTTTACCCCCAGAATGAGGATACCGAAATACGTTCTGCGTTGCTTTTACAGCAGGCATTGCTGCACAACCTGCTTGTCTACTTTATTTGCTGTGGAGTGGGTAGAAGTCCTGAAAAGATGAGTACGCAACCAGATAAGCAGAGTACATTTCTAAATGTGCTCCGGGTGATTTTGCAGACACGAGATGAAGTCCTGGATTGCTCTGCCCTCATAGCAGATCTGGTAGACGCTCGTGAATAATGGAAACCTAAAAGAAGCATGTGACAATAAAAATGCTTTTGAAAGTTTATGTAAACATTTCTAACACACTTTTTTTTTCCATTATACAGGTACCTTTTTTTTATGCTAAAAAGAAGGCAGGATAAAGTTTCTCTTTCTCCTTACAATATAGTTTAAACTCAGATATACCTTTACTGGCAGGCTATGAATGACGGGTATAAGGATGAAACAAAGCAGTAGGAATGAAATTAAGGTAATTAGAAGGAATTAAGGCCAATTCATTTTGGGTGACAGCAAAGAAGAGCTGTTTTGGGGAGAAAATTACTATGCAGAGTTTTCAATTACTGAAAAAAACTTGAATTTCATATCTCCCTTTTCCTCCGTGTGCAAAATATACATGTTGTTTGTATTCATTGCTGGTATCTAAAAGGCTAAAATGAACCGAAATTTCTAATGATTTTCTTTTCATGACTTAAAGATTCCCCCACACACACACTTGTGCCAGCTCTCTTAATCATTATGTGGTTAAAAGATGAGATCACTGAATGACTTGGAGCCGAGTGTAGAAGTAAGTGTAAATACAGGGATGCTTATTAGGTCAAGTTTTGATTCAAGGTTCTGGTCCTGTCGAAATGAGTTTTCTTTTGATTTTAAATGTAATACCACTAGAAGCTTCTATATCTGTTAAAACTCTATTAGAAAGGTTTTTTTAGAAAGTATTCATTCAGCAGCATTTGAAGTCTAAGCTAATGTAAGAGAGGAGAGTAGGGGAAGGGATTTTTGTTTGTTTTTTCTCTTGTGTAAGCTGGGACAAAGACTTCAAATTATTTGTAGTCTTAAATTACCCCAAACAAAAGTATTTTTTACCTCAGCACTAGCCCCTTTTGTGGCACTAAAACACAGATATCCGTGCTTAATACCTATTCAATGAGTATACAATTTTTTTGATTAGGAATATACTCCTGAGTTTTATTCTGCGAGAGTCCAGTTAACGTTCACACTGAAAGCAGTAYTGATGTGAACCGTAATTAATGGTGATGCAGTGATGAGAAGAAACCCTCTCCCTCTTGGATCGTGTTCACATGCCCTCCAGCCTTGTGTAGGGGGGACCGGTAACGTCTGGGATTTGGGATTTCTTTCGTTGCATACAAGTCCGCAGTTTGTTTCTTTTAACGCTCTCTGGCCTTTGTCCCATTCTGCTAATCGCGGCGATGGGGAGCCTGGCTAAGCTGACCCGCGGTGGTGCCCCAGCATGTAGAAAGCAGCTGATACGGAAGCGAGCAGGCCGGCTGAACACAAGCACCACTGAAGATGTTATGAATCACTCAATTTGTGGCTTTGCCTGTCAATTCAGGTTTTTAAAATCAAAGCACTTACTTATCCAGCATGTTTTTCTGTTTCAGGATCTTGTAGACTTCCGCTGAAGTTTGAGGACCTTGTAGTTTTTGCCCATTCAGCATCTCATTTTCCAGTTCCTCGATGGACTAGAAGAAAGGAGACCGATTACACAGGTCAGAGGGAACGCTGCTGCGACACCACCACTTCTCGAGAAGGTACATGATGCCTGTGTAAAACACAGAAGGATTTCTTTACGCTTTAGTTGAAAATATTTCAAAATCCTGCTTACTTTTCCGGTGCGAGCAAAGGCTTCTGCTACTTTTCTGTTGCGTCCCCCATAGCAGGTAGTGATTAGATCGGCAACGCCACAGCTTTCCAGAAAGGTGGCTATTGAAACTGGTCCCCTGCAGAACATCTTTGCAAAGGCCACCATTTCCATGAGGCCTAACCGTATAACTGCCGCCTTGGTATTATCACCAAAATCCAGTCCATCGCAGAACCCAGCTCCCACTGCTACTATGTTCTAAAAAAAGTTTGTTACAGAAATAGAGAGAAGGAGATCATCAGATAAGACATGCAGTTCATCAACACGCACTGCTATTTAAGGAAATTCCACAAATCTGGCTTCACCCAATTCATCTGAACTACGCCGTAGGTTCAATTTCCAATAGCTATGAGTTTACGTTAAAGAAGCTAAACATCTAGCTATTGTTAAACAAAAGTAGCTGGACTCCTGGAAGATTTTTGCAAAGTATTCACTATTATTCCTGGGGCAAAAATCAAAGCAACTTGTTAAATATTATAATAATGTAGGTTAAATTAAATTAACGTTTTGCTTTTCTGCCACTTGCAAGTTGGGATGTGCTGACCTTTCTCTTTCAACTACTTCTGCATCCTTAACTGAGCCGTGCCTTGCTTTGCTCTGCCTGCCTGTAATTTAAACAGGCATCGTTCTATATACTGGTGCTGCAGCAGACCCAGTTTGGTTTTTCCCTGCGTAATCAGTACTACTACTATTTTGCCTACTGAATAATCGGTAGAATTGGCCTTCTCTAATGTTCCAAACAAATGCTGAGGGATCCTAAACGTCTTCACAGCTCCTCGCCATCCTCCTGCATGCCTCCCTCCCCGCCTCCCAGTTTTCAGCCCCTGAAAAAGCCAGCTCTTCCCCCACAGAAATCCCATTTTGATGTAGAGATGGTGTAGCTTACTGTATTTCAGTAATATGTTACCTAGTACTGCCACTGAGGTGTTTGCCTCCAGACAAGCATGCACCCCGGTGCTCTTTTTTTAGCAAAGGCAATGCCAGAGAAATGATTTCAAGGACAGCAAAAATTTTCCACAAAACAAAACAACTCTCCCCCCCCCACCTTCCAGTCTGCCTGAAAATAAAATCTTTGGGTATTTCTTTCTGTACGTATATAAACTGTTCATCTCTAGGTTAAACAGGGCGATTTTTTTCTTGGCACTAAACCCCCTTTCTCCCAGAAAAGGTGAATTGTAAAAGTACAATTGAACTGTAACCTGGAGTCACCTTCGGTATGTTTAAAAGTAAACTTTTAATCTCACTAAAGTACCCCCTCAACACCAACTTGATGATTTTGGTATTGCTTCTGATTCAGCTTGGGAGCTCGACATGGGCAATGCTGAACGCTGAACAAACATGACTTCAACAGCAGGAAACAGGAATGTCACATCTGACATGCGCTTTCTGCTGGGTCGCTAGCTGAATGTTGGAAATAACTTATTACATATAGTAGCTATCACTAATAAGAGGCTTTGTGCCATGTGCTTACAACATATGGACAAGAAAATACTGTGGACTAAATTCTGCCCTCAAAAGCAGGGGTGCCTCTGGAAAACAAAAATTAAAAATACATTCATTTTGAAGTGTTTTTTACCAACAGTTATTTTTAAGTACATTTCCCCATTTTTACAGACTGGAAAACCAGCATATGCTTTGCCCAGGCTCAGTCATATAGTGGCAGGACTAATGTTAGACCAGGTGAGGGCAGAATTTGGTCCTAACAAAAACAATTAGGTTTGAAATCACTAACTTTTAAGGCTCCACAGATCTCCACTGTATCACAGTCATCCACCACAGTAATCCTGAAATTGGGAGTCTGCAATAATTCTTTAAAGATCTGCCCTTGTTTTTCATTTTTGCACCCTGTGGGAAGGAAGAATGAAAGTTATACTGTTTTTGCAGATGTTTCAGGGTGAAAGTAATATGTACAGTTAACTGAAACTTGAAGTAAGGGGCCTGGGACCACTTTAGGTTTTGCGATCTGCATAGCTGTGTACTGTTGAAGACATTTATCACTTGAGAGCAGATCATGCTGTTGGAAGCCAGCGTAACCGTACGCAAGTCCCACTGCATTACCTAAGCATTGCCTAATAACGCTTTAAAGCGCTTAAAGGGAGATAGCCCCTAACGCAGATATCTGCCCGAGAAAGCTTGTATAACCACAAACCTGGCAAGAGATTAAACCGAGACCAGACTAATTAAAGCTGAGACTCCTCAGGGTATTTGCTCAAGCGTGCCTTCCCCTCGCCCAGGCCTGCCTAGAGCCACGGTCCGCGGAGCACTGGGCGGCGCGGCGCTCCCGCCTGGAGCACGAGCAGGTCACTTCAACCCCTGCGCCGCCCTGCTGCGAGGTGAACTGGGTAATATTTGCAGATTGCTTGGTAGAGCGCGAGAGTATAATTGCCGCTTTGAAAATGCATAATGGTATAATTGCTAAGTGTTCATACGGGGTGCAAATGCTTGATGGCAAATTAGTTTCCAGTTACAGGGAGATTCACAGATAATGAAGTTCAACATTTGCACCGCTGGAACAATTCCACCAGAGTCATGCATCCTGTCGTTGCACCGCTAGCCCTAGATATCGAGGAGAAGGGTAGAGAGCCCTGAGTGATAACGGGGCTGAGGTCTGCCTCTATCCAAGTGTGCTTGGCCAGTGGGGCAATGGCTTTTGAATGAAGTTTCACTTAGGTTTTTTTATACAAGGCAGCTTCGGTTCCTTCAGAGCTCAGTGGTGGAGAGCTGTAACCGTTTCCAGTTGCTCCTCCTCGAGGGGTTCTGGCTCTCGGCATTTTGGACGGTTGTTCCTGGTCTATTTAAAGAGTTTTGCTAGCCTGGGCAACAGCACGCTGGTAGCCCTGGGGTTTCTGCCCTGTCTTGCAAGAAACTCTGGGTTTGCTCCTCATCCTTTACACTAATTGATGTTTGGGGACACCCTCTCTTTGAGGTGATTGCTTCTGGGCTATGTGGCTTCCGTTGTGGAGAAACCCTCTGAGGCACCAAAACCAAGGGGAAAACCTCTTTGCAGAGTTACCGTCACAGCATGGCTAAAAACTGGGCCAGCAGAGGTTAAACTCACCCCCAGGCAATGCATATTGCCTAACTCTCCTAATCATGCCTAGTCCTATTCATGTCCAATCACTCTGCCAGCACCATCTGCCCACTGGTACAGTTTTCACTATTATTATAACCTTCGCACGGCGAAGGAACAGCATTGCAACATGGATTTGCTATGTCTTCATTGGCTATTGAGGAATGTAATTTTAATTTCTGCTGTTTTTAAAATCAATGGATTTTGGAAGCTACTGGATGAACTTTCTAAGGCAGGTCAAGCCCAGTTCTGGGCAGGTCTGAGGCTGTGTCTTGGCAAGCGCTTTGAAGGAGAGGGAAGAACAGAATGTTGTTTCTCTTGCAGAGAAGTTTGAAGATAAAAAAGTGCAATCAGGAGCCTGCATGTGCTCACCTTCACCAAGGTGTATTTCTCTATCTGTCTAAATGGTCTACTGTGTCACCTGCCCAAGAACTCAGAACTGAGCTTTACACACATTAACGGGTGTCTCTTGCTAATTCCTACAGGAATAGGATTAAGCCGTAATTTTTAAATGGATGAAATTAGCTAACAGCTCTCAGCACTGGAATGTGCTGTAGTTTTGGATCTGATCACGCCTGTCCTGAACTCCCCTGAAAACTGTGCTGCCTCCCTGCACGAGTTCAGCACGTGCTGTACATACCGTACCAATGAAAAAACCTCTTGGGACTTGCCACATTTCAGTTGCAGGTTGCTCCCACTGCTATCTCTAGACATTATCCTGTTTCCCGGTCATAGGTGAAGTTAAATCAGAGACGGTGGCTGTAATTTGCTCTTTGCAATAATTACCGATGGTGGTTTCACAGAACTGCTCATCAGCCACTTCCTTGGCTATGTTGGCTCCCATAAGCACACTGATTTCTATTTTCAGTCTCTCTCGAATGATGTCAGATATGAGCTTCAGGCCTTCAGGACCCTCATCAATCCCCTGAATAAGAGATGATCACCAAAACCAAGGTATTAGAATAGGAAAATGACAGCGACAGAGCACTGGTAAAACATAAGCTCTCCTATTGCCTGCAGGTCTCTGTTTCTGGCTGAAAGGACCTGGGGCTTCTATTCACTAGCATTAGCCACAGGTATGATGCGAGGGTAACCCTTAAATCAGCTGCCAGCCTCACTCCACGATGATGCTAACAGAAGCACAACTGTGCTGCTGCGTGCTATTAATACAAACACTCTGGTTTTGTATTTTGTTAACTACATCTTCAAGGCAAATTCAGGCAGAAGATAGCTAATTGAGTTAATCAATTGAGTTGAGTTAATCCTGCAAGAGTGAAACAGGCCTTATATCCAGTGCTGCTGTGTCCTAAGGTTCACTTTTATGCTGTATTTTTCCTTTTTGTTGAACTCCTGTAGTATGGAATCATAATTATTAAATTAAGTCTACCAACGGTGGCTTTTTTGTAAGATCTAAATATTAATCTGTGTGCTTCCTTGCTATTAAAGAGTATACTGAACTGCCACAGGTTTCTTGAAAGAAAGAAGAAAGAAGTTAATTTGCAGGAAATTCCTCCCTCCCCCCCCCCACTGCCCTGTGTTCTGCTGCTTGCAAGATAATGGCTGTAGAAAAAGAGGAAAGAACTGTGGTATTGCAGTCTGAAAACTTGAATTCAATTTCTTTCATTTCAAGTTTTAATTGGATATTTCCTGTAATGCAATCAGCAGATGGAGCAGTAGACTCTATATACTTGTACTTTGCCTCTAGCTTTTAGCTTGAGATTCTTCTGAAATATTAATTCCTTTTAAGATTATGATAATCTAACCTTGAAAAAGAGATTACCCAGTTCATTAGAAATAGAAATTACTTTGGTTCCGCACAACTGTTAGTGTTGTGCAGTTTGAATGCTGCCGTGAACAGCTCTCGAAGGAGCAGGTACTTGGAACAGGCACGCAGAGCCAGAGCTCCTTCTGGTCAAGAGTTCATGGAGGCTGTAGTTTGATAAATGCTTTTTCTGCTGGTAGCATCAGCTTATGCAGCCCTTTCTCTGCCTGTTTTCACCTCTGTGCTAGTCCAAATGGGAACTGATCCAGGCTAAAGACGGCTGAGGAAAACGGTTACTCTTAGCCTGGCGGGGCTCCCCGATGCCTTTCGCGGCACGGCCGCGTGAACAGCCCGGGACTGGCAGAGGCTTCGTGCGGTTTAGCCGTTGCGGAGAGAAATGCTCGTGCCTCTGCAGCGCGCGCAGCGGGGACCTGCAGCGCTACGCAGGCGCTCACCGTGTGCGGTTACGCCTTACAGACCGAGCCTCGCGGCGATGGCAACTTACTTTGATCAGCGAAATCCCGAATGCTCCGGGTTTTATCTGACCTGCAATCTGGTCGCAGATTCGCCCGATGAATTGGTGAGGCAAAACAAATACAAAGACGTCGGCCCCGTTTGTTGCTTCAACCACGTTGGGTACAGCCACCTAGGCAAGAGCGACAACGGGAATGAGCCCTCTCGCGCCAGGTAGGAGCTCCCACGCCTTGCCAAATAACATACCGAAGCCGCTGCGGGCGGCACGGCGAACACACTTAATTTGAATTGGTGCTGCGGCATAACTGTTAGCCTTTCTTCTGAAATAGCCAAAGCAACCTAGCTTTTTTAGGTCTGGGTGGTTTTGATTTTTTTTTTCTTTTTTTAAACCTGCCTCCTATTGCAGCCCTGTATGTATAATCTGGGGAGGATAATACACTTTTTAAACTTGCGCTGTTCTCCCGGGAAGCCCCTTTGCTGCTATAGCTTTTCAGGTAGTTCTTGAAGATACTGCGTGAGCCGGTATAGTTCTGCTGGAACGAATGGTAGCGCCAGGGAGCGAGGGGCCAAACTGGCGCGCTGAAACGGAGCCTTTTCCTGAAGCCTTTCGTCTCCGTAGGTCACCTGCTGAGAGTCACTCAGCAATGAACTGTATCAAAAGGCAGAGTTTATTGTTTATTGTCTGTCTTGTTCCCCCCCCCCCAAACTATAGTGACTTGACCAATATTTACAACAATTCAAACAACGTGCTTAATAGCTAGCAAGCTGTATCTTCCTCCAAACCCTAGTGTCACTCAGAACAACAACTCAACCTACATTACAGGAAAAACAACAGCTGAATTTAAGTCTGCTATCACTGTCCGTTCACAATCAGAGACAATATTGCCTTTGGACACGACCTTAGAGCGCACAACCTCAGAGCACCTGCGATTCCTGGCAGCAGAATGAGAACTGCTACCAGCAAAGCTGTTTCTCCGGGAAAATAGCAAAACAGGACCAGGGCAGAGGGCTGCATTGACAGCACTGTACAGACAGAGAGCTCCTCTGCAAAATGAGGAGGAACAATGTGAAGAAAAAATAAGGGTTTTTTTTCCTCGGTCGGAGGTGAAGATGTGTTAGGGCCCCCTCCAGGCCAAGTTCTGCTGGTAAAGTCTCCGAGACTTTGCTACAGATAGGATGAGGCCGCTCTAAAAAGAGTGCACCAAGCTTGTTGACCTGCTAAAGCATTGTGCAAATAACAATGGCGATTCGATTCCAAGCCAGGCGAACTGCGTGCCGAGGCCAGGCCGTGGGAGTGCAAATATGCGATCGCAGCACTATATGCAGTGCTAAATATAACCGCTCGCCAAGCAACCATCACATGCAGCATCTTAACTTCCTTTTGCAACTACAACGATTCTAGAAATGCAATACTACTTTCTTTAATTCATAAAACAGTGCTAGTTGGCAAAATCTTGAGCAGAAGAAAAACTCACCTTCATTGCTTTAATAGCCCTAAGTTATCTAAGATGATTAATTTAGGCAGTGATAAATAATACAGTATTTTAAATATCTATGAAAATTAAATAGCTTTTACTGTTGGTGGAAATTACAGCAGTATTAATGATAGCAATGTGTTGCTATCCTGAAATCACCTATGAGCCAAGAGCAATGCTGTTCACCTCCTTGTAAGCCAGGGCTGTTGGCTGGCCTGCGGATTTCTTTTCTAGAAGAAGGGAGAGCAGTAGCTTTCATTTTTTTTCCAGTAGATGCTGTGGGTTTGAAATACCTCAGCTCTGACTAGACAGAGCTCTAGACAGGGCAGATGGATATGCTGATTTAGGCCAGAGAGGGAGATGGTGTATTATCTTATCTAGTGTATTACCTTGAAGTTATAAGCTTGATATGAAACAAGTAAAAGTCACAGAAGTGAGTTAAGCTCCAGCATAGTTTAAAAAAACAAAACAAAACAAAACAAAAAACTGGAGTGAGTTAGGTGGCAAACCAGATGCAATGAATTGCTTCCTACTTTAAAGTACCAAGTATGATGAGGTAATAGCAGATAGTATTCGTAATTTGGGCAGAATTCAAGTAATCTATAGTTCCTACTTGAATTGTCGGAGCGAGCTGATACTCTCTCTACTCGCACAATTTCTATTGCTGAATTCACTTGAAATGTTCTTTTAAAAAATAGGTAAATCAGTTTGTCAGAGGTTGCCTCCCCTATTAACAACCAAAACACCAACAAACAAAATTTCAGTGATTTATTCAGCTTACCACATTCTTAGGTATCTTGTAACCGGGAAGATATTTCACATTTTCATGTTCACTGTTGATGATTTCTGAGAGTTTTCTTCCGTTGATGATCTCTTCAAATACCCACATCTTGACGACAGGATCAAATCTGTTGGACTTCTGGACATTGTCGCCAATGATTTTTGCTATGGCTGATCCCCTTTAAAAAAAAAGGTGAAATAACTGATAGGCAACAAATAGCTTTATTGCCAATTGGAAACACAAATTATTTAAAGCATAAGTCAAAAAGGCCTGTGTTATAAAGCTGTTCGTATTCTTGCTAAGTTTATCAGAAACCTTTATCCACCACCCTCTGTCAAGAAAATACTCTGTTTAACAGCAAAGAAATCGAACCAGAGAAGACAACTGTAAWAAGGAACCTGAAGTTATATACATGAAGATTATAGAGCAAAGGTGTGATGTAGCATCAACAGTGCTAAAAATACAGTATCTGGAACTAATTAAATATCTCCTGCTCCTCAGATAGCTTTTTTGAAGACCAAAAAGTGTAAAATAACCCAGGTAGCAAAGTACTGCTGAGTGATCTTGCTGTGACAAAGTCTTTACATGTCTCACCTAAAATAGATGTATCCCACTTTTCTACCAATAAGCAAACAGTTGCAGTAAGGATTTTATGTAAGACACATATTTAAGAGATTGTTCTTTTTTTTAAAAAAAAGATGTTCAACCTGACAGTTTCTCTTTATGTATTGTTCTAAATTTCACTGTAACAGGATCTGGAATGGTTGCAGTCTGAAAAAATTGTAACCATGCAGCTCGTTTTTCTTCAGTCATGTTGTACGTTTGTTATCTCAGTTTAGACAATAATTTTATTTCCTCATCCACCACCGCAACCTTGCAAACTTTCATTTATTCTCCGGGCAAAAGAGCATTAAAAATCTGGGTGACCTGCCGAAAGTATTGCTTTATGCCCTTTTAAATTATTGGTTGGGAGGGATTTTTCTTGCTCCTCTTTTCCCTCCTTAAAGCACTAGCCATTTTACTAACCTAACTGAAAGAGGGGATCTAGTTGCAATGTTCTTGTCCTCTGACCCACTTGTGACACACCTGCAGTTATTTAGTTGTGGCATGTTTGCTGTAACTGATAAGTCTTAAGTGTATCCAAGATTAAGTCCAGATAGGTCTGTCCTGTGAACGGTCCAAAGGAAACCATGTCGCAACTGGCTCTCCAACTCAGCTATATTTTTGATGTAATGTGTTTGCACGTGGATAATTGCTCAATAAGTAATAAAAGAATAAGGGTTTCACCTTAATCTTTAACCACAAAGAAATCCCCCTAAGATCAATTTTCATTTTGCCAGAGCTGCTCTAATGCTTTCTTTCAAAAAAGTGATGATTTATTTTGATCCTTTATGAATGTAAAATATGTAGGTAACTGTTTTAGGGGAACATCTTCACTGTAAAAGAGAAGAGTTCTGCTTTTCCTGAAGGAAAGGCATATAGTTGAACCACATGTTCATATCACCTGTGAAGTTATTTCCATTCCCGTTCTGTTCCCCTGCTGTCCAACAGAGAGCACAGTCAAGGTCTGGGCTGAGGATGAATTGTGGTTGAATGCAATAAATGTGTATTAATAATAAGATGATATTTTTCAGAAGATACTATAAGAGAAAATATTTTTATAGATAAGCACTGGACTAGGACTTGAGATCTATATTCATTTTCCAGGTTTTGCTATGGCCTTCCCTAACGACAAGTGATTTTTCACCTGTTTCTCATCTATAGAAGGATAATAACATAAAAACACTTACACCCACCATCATTTATTCATCTTTCTTTTTCCCTTGGACTAAAACTTTCTGAAAGCAGACACTTCTTTTTACTATGTGTTTACAAGGCATTTAGTACAGGGAAAAAAAAGGGGGGCTTCAATCTCGGCGGGACCCCAAGGCTCGCTATTATTCTAAAAAGATGAAGACAATGCTAAAATGACTGCAATGCCATTTAAATGTCATTGATAATGTGCATCAAGAGGGAAATATTTTTTCCAGTAACTTTTTACCATGCCAAGTTTATTTTATTTTTCTGTTGAAAGACAGACTCCAGCCCTAACCTCTGAAATCCTGAATGGGACTGGCAATTCTCAGTAGGTAAATTTGATCTTCCAGCAGAGCTGTCATAACAGACATACTTGGACGTTGCCACCCAAGCATTTTCCCATTGCCAAGATATCAGTGAAGGTATTTCAGGCATAAAGGTAGCTTCACAAATCACAGTATTTTTGTTTGCTTTCTGTTTTGAAGAATGGAAATTGCTGGGAGAGAGGGGTTAATTGTTTAAAAGACTTTCACTAGTCATCAGGGAAAATATCTCTCAATGAAACAAATAGTCAAACAATTCAAAACCTGATGCTCTGTTTTACTTAATCCATTTAAAATTCTCAGTCACCACTAATCAGCCTTGGAAAGAAGAATTGCTTTGTCTGTGAAGCCAGTGTTCAGTAGACTACACAGGCTTGGCAGGGAAGGTCTGCTTATGCAAACAAAACCAAGGACGCTAGCACATAGACTGCTGTGGTTTTTTTGTTCTCCAAAACTCAATTTAACAATGATCAATAGAAGGCTGAGAACTCTGCTTAGATAATTTTTAAAGTCAGTAAATGAAAATTGCCAATCCATGGGTTTTTTTTTTTCCAGTTATGTTAAATCATGTTGGAAGTGATTTACATAATGCTAAGAAAAAAACCTCTTTCTGGAGATTTCCTATCAGTATAATTGGAAAAGAATAAGACCCGTTATTTTACACATGTGAATATGAAAATGTTTGTGGCATACATCAGAGCTGGAGAAAAATAGAGCTGAAAGGACCCCATGAAATGAGCTGGTCCTTTTCCCTGTCCAAGGGAGAGCTGGATGCACTTGCACCATTCCTAACAGGTGTTTTTCCAAGGAGGTCTTTAAGACTAAGTTTAAAGACCTCAGCTGTTGCAGGTATCTTCTCTTCCCTAAGCAGTTTATACCAGGGCTCTGCTATCCTTAACATTAGAAAGATTTCCCTCACATCTGACCTAAATTTTTCTTTCTGCAATTTAAGCCCAGCTCTGTTGTAGGAGAGCAGAATATTATTTTTCTGCTTTAGACACTCGAAGATGAACATGTCCTCCTTCAGTTTCCTTCTTAGCCAACCACCCAAATTCTTTGAATTACAAAATCTCTGAGGTTGGAAGGGATCCTGGGAAGTCTCCACGCCAACCTCCTGCTCCAAGTGGGAACAACACGGAGTTCACATCAGATTGCACAGGGCTTTGTCTAGTCAAGTCTTGAAAAACCTCTAAGGACTGAAATGCCACCTCCTCTCTGGGCAACCTGCTCCAAAGCTTTATGAGCCTCATAGGGATTTTTTTTGCTCTTTATATCCAGTTGGAACCTTCAGTTTTTTACATTGTCCTGCCATACAGCTCAGTAAAAAGCCTGGCCATCTTTCCATGCTGGTCGTTAAAGACAAGTACACCTAGTTCAAGCTAGGTCTTCACTGAGGACTCTGGAGTCCAAAAGAATCTAATAAAATTGGAAGAGCTTTCAAATTCTGAAGGCTTGGGCAGCAAATAAATCTATATTTTTAAAAATAGATAACTGAACCATGATTAACATAAACACAAACCCTCCAGTACCTGGCTGGCAACCACAAAATGCAGTGTAGCACTTATTTTACTTAACCACATCAGCCGTAAGTCTTCTGGCAATGTTGACTTAAGTCACTGTGACCTCCTGAACTTCTGCAGCTGGCATGAGCTATTGCAACACGCTGCATCATGTGTTAACTGTGTTTCTGAGCTGCAGAGAAGACTCAAGTGCAGTTATCTGAACTGTCACCCAAATATTCAGGAGCAACATAAGAAAATACTGTTTGCCAAAGATAAACATTATATTTCTATGTTGTGTTAAGATTATCTGTGCTGCCATAGAGACTATGAATAGATGTGATTTAAACACTAAGCCCAAGAAGTATCCCTTGCCAAAGATTTTACAGTCTATGTATAAGGCAAGAAGCAACAGATGGACACAGGCAGACAAGCAGTATGAGGAAGCAGATAGTACTGAATGGTCTGGCAGCCTGGGGTCTCAGTTTCTCCGTGGCATAACTCTTTCCAAGTGGCACTGTGAAAAAAAGATCTCTCTAAAGTAGAGACTGGAAGGAAGACAATTAAGTGGCATTTGAAGATGGTTATGGCAAATGAACAGCCTGGGAAAAAGCAGGAAAAGCGCTTATTTGAAGACACAGCAGGAGAATGATTAAGTCTATCACCGTGAGCTGATCAGAGGTAAAAGCTGACTCCTAGACATCCCTTAATGGCTGTTGAAGGTCTTGAAAGTGATAACAAGCAGCTCACAGAGGCTTGGAGGCCTTTGTTTAGTGTGAGGGAGAAGAGGGAGGTAGGGTGGGATGCAAGGGGCGGAATGACATGGTCAAAGCAACAGGGCAGGCAAACGCTGGTGCAGAAGGCTGAGCAGAAATGACTGGAGCAAGGCTGCATCTGCAAGGGCCAGAGAAAAGTGTGCTACAGTAATCGGGATGTGTGGTGATGAGTTCCCGGAGAAGACTTTTAGCTGTCCAGGTACATGTGAAAGACTGGATATCAGAGATGTCATGCACAAAGAACATGTGATCTGGAACCTTAGTATGAATGTGAGGACATAGAAAGCAGTGAGCTGGTTTTGCAGGGTGGGAAGACAAAGGGCCTTGTTCTGTGCTGTGTCCTGAGCGACTCGCAAACAACACTCCCTCACATACTGATTTTTTTGGCATTTGTTTCCACTTAGCTGTCAAATATCTCAGAAATCTTAAGGAACCCATCCTCCTCCTACAAAAGCAATCCAAAGAACTACCTAGAGGCTGCATGTGCTAATCACAAACGCATGCACATACATGTTGTTCTGTTTGTTTGTGCTCAAGTTACATAAACCATAAGAAAAGTAAGATGCAAAGTCCAATGAAAAAAGGTTTATTGACTTCAGTGGCATCTCGGTCAAACCCAAAGAGCTTTGGAGAGCAGTGCTTTTGTCCAGACTGTCTGAGCAGTAGCAGACATATTCTTATGAATGGGGACACAGATAAATTGGGGACCTTAACACAGTGCTTGTACAAGGCTGCATCTGCACCAAGATCCAAAACTACCTCCTGGATGGAAATGATGATGGAAGATGCAATGTACAAATAAGTCATGGCTTTAAATGAAGCCCGTGCTAGCATATGTCCTGGTGCCTTCAAAGGAATACAAACAGGAGCTCTGCTCTCCTCGCTACTTAATGCCAGGTCACGGAGAAACAACACAAAAGGTCCTCAGGATCCCAGAGGAACTCACCTGGGTGCTTTATTTAGTACTTAAGGCATTTTCATTCGATAATGTTAGAGAACTATAAAGGTGAGTGAATGTCATACCTCCTATGTGGGAAACTACAGGCACGGAAAAGCAAAGGGATTTGGCTGAAGGCCAGAGAAAGTGGTAGCAGGACTGCGTCCCTGCAAGCTGTCATGGACACACACACACAGCTACAGAGGCACAGGGCCAGTGCTCCCTGGGCTCTCGCTGTGCTGTCATCAGGGGGACCTGCTTCCGAGCCCTCACTCCCACCGTTAGGTACTGGCCCGCACTCCAGATGTTGGCAAGCCCGGGAGGGAAGGAGCTGATGAGATGCCTGTTTTCTAATTCCATCCCTGACTGCTGGTGCTGTGCAAGACCACAATCTCTCCATTGCTGTACTTCCCTCCTGCTGTGATTTTCCTTTGCATTAAATGGATTTAAAGGTGATACCCGCCAGCCCTGCAGAACTCTGAAAGGTTCACCTGCTTAAATGATGTAGGAGCCTCAAGTTTTTCAAATTCTTATTGGCTCATGCATCTCTTCCTGTTGTTCTTAGATGGGTTATTTGCCAGACATGACAATTCTGACAATTCCCATTCGGATTACAAGGCAAAGGGACCACAGACGTAAAGGTAAGAGGAGCTTCTTGTCCTGGTTCCCGAATTTCCTACTATTCCCAGTAGATTATTACGCTAACAGAGCGGGGAGGCCGGACCTTTACAAACATCAGATAAATGGCAGTGCCTGCCCCAAGAGTTTACAGTGTGAGACGGGGAGGGGAGGAGAGGTGAGGAGTGGGGGCAAGGGACCCAGCAAGGTGCAGGCAGCCCTCAGCCAGCCGCGGGCTGCGACTCCTCGCTGCTGACGGGGAAGCTTTCAGGACCATGGAGATCTTTTTTTTTTAATGATAAAAAAAAGGCACCGTCGCTTCCTGCGGCGTTTCGCTCCCCGCCGAGCGCGCCGCACCCGGGCCCGGGGGTGCCGAGAACCTGTTGCGAGGCCGCTGCGGCGGCGCGGGGCAGCGCGG
>NW_020451000.1:341166-353187 GCF_003343035.1 Apteryx rowi | reverse complement strand
GCCTGCGCCCGGCTCGGCTCAGCCCCTTCCCCGAGCGACGAGAGGCCGGAGAAGTTTTATCTCCAGCTCGCACGGGACTTTCCCCCGGGTGCTGCACGGGGGGCGGCGGCTACAGACCCAGCTGCCACCCGTGCTAGGCGCTAGCTCCGTTTTCTTTCTTGTGGAAGTACTGACAGAGACTGGCAGGACTCAAATGGCGAGAGAAATGAGAAAATGATCCGCTCGTTTTTCATCCCCGATATTAACGGGGATGAAGACCTCCATGGAGAGCTGGGGGGAGCCAGGCGCTTCTCACTCTGTGTGACTTCCGTGTGTATTGGCAGTGGCACGCGTGGTTTCTGTGTGGCACTGGCTGGATAAGGTGACAGAGTTTGTTACAAACTTGAACCCTAGGGTCGATGATAAACATCTCTAGGTCCCACCTGTCCTGCCAGACAGATGGGTAATGGCTTTAATTCTGCCAAGATATGAGGATCGGTCTCATATACCAGAGAATGGCTATGTGTGCCTTTGCTGAGCCAAATCCAGCTGATAAATCATCCATAAAGGACCATGTCACAGTTCTTAATATGGGGGATGTTGAATCAAAGTCATCTGCAGGAATAAATGGGGCATCTTCTTTCTCCCTATATGATCTAATCATCTGTGGCTCCCTAAAAATGACCACATTTCACCTCTCAGCCCTTCTCTACACCCTGTTTCCTCTTTCAAACACCTTCTCAGCCTCCTCCCTCATTTTTGGGTGCACAGAGCGGCCCTCACTACCTTCTCAGTGCTTGCACCTGCACTTCCCGCTGTCCTGCCGTGCCACGGGGCTCGCCTCCCCAACGGGGGGCTACGGGCTCAGCGTGTGACCACATATGCTGCCTTTGCACCCGGACCTGAGTCAGTGAGTTTCTGGCTCCATGTGATGAGGAGGCCTGACACAGTGATTCATAGAGGGAGGCTGGCTGCCAACGTTTGCCACCACGAGCCTGTGGGTGTTTTTGGAAGTACACATAGGCTCGGCCTGCCTGCTGTCAGCTTCCTCATCAGCTCAGCTATCTGGTGTGTCCTGCAGATGGTGAGAGCAGTTGGGACCTCACACAAACTAGGGCAAAATACCACAAAATAACACCTTGCAAAAGGGACCAGGACGGGTCCCTGAAAACAAAGGCATAGCAGGGACATGGACGTGTGTGAAGCCTGATGGGGAGCTTTGTGAGAAGAGGCACTACTCACGGGCACAGTACGAGTACAAGGTACAAAGCCTTTCGCTTGTTCTAGGTGTGTTTCCTCCATTCTTCTCCTGCTTCTTCACCATAATTTGCTCTTCCCCTGCCTGTGTAGCTCCCCTGTTCCTCTTAGCCTGCTTCCTTCCCCTTTATTTCCCTTTAACTTAACCCCTTCCTGTGAAAAAGATCTGTGGAGGTGATGTTTGCAGCCATCATCTTTCTTGCTCTATTCTCCCCCGTTCTCCTCTATTTAGGTTGCAAGCTCTTCAGTTCTGCTGAGTCCCCTAGTCCTTAGGTGAGCACACAGTCACTTAAGCTCTGGTTTCTGGATCTAGATTTGGGCAACAGAAGATGACCCTGGTCAACATAGCACTTAAGTATTGCAAATTGTAGTGGATTCATGTAAATTAATGTGGCAGTTTTTAATTATATTTGAAAATGGATACTGTATCAGTTCAGTAGCCTCTGGCTTGATCGATTTATGTTCAGTTTGCCATGCACTGACCACGTGGTTTTGCACAGAAGCTGGCAGGGGTGAGCTGGAGGTATTGGCAAAGGATGAGGAGGCAGATGGATATGACATCACCTGCGAAGACTAAAGGCAGCAACCTTTGATTGTGAGTACATGCATTAGCTTATATGTCTGTGACACTAATTAGCAGTGGAAGTAACTTGTGCTGATGATGAACTGTCCTCTGGATTTCTGCAGTCACTGCTCCATGGAGATGGATAGGAGAGTGTACGCCCCAAAAAACCCAACTGTTCTAGGCTGTGTGCAGGCAGTTTCACACGGGAGGTTGGGAAGTTTAGATTTCAAGGCTATCTCAGTGGCACTTTGCTGTGGGGACACACAAGTGCCATGAGAAATGGGTCCTCTGTGACATTCCAGAGCCATAGGACAGTGGCAGATGCTGGCAACTGTTTATCGGGCAAGGTGCAGGATCTTTTCTTCATTGACTTTACAATGAAAGCATGATGTCTTTCACATAGGCACAGGAGAACTAACTCTCAAGTGTGAATCATTAGTGCATAACAGACAAAAAAGCTCAATCTGCTTAATAGGGAGGATAAAGACAACCCTCTCAAGGCCACCCCCACCCAGCCTCACCTGATCTGCTTTGGCACCTAATAGGTTGTGCACATGTCAATAGCCAGACTTTACAAAGCCAACCAGATCTCATCAATTTAACAGCTGCTGTAAAACAAACCAACCCCCAGGCTCCATGTCAATGACAGGACAGACAGGGTCAAAGCCAGGGCAGACAAAAGGCATTTTCTTAAATCAGGTGTGGATCTTTCTGTGGTGACAATGTGGCCTTCAAATATCCTTAAAAATGAGAATGAGAAATACCAACTTCAGCAGGCACCTGGCCCTGAACCCCAAAAATGGGCAGGGAGGGGCTGGGTGCTCTGTAGGCAGGGGGCTGAGGGCAACCTAAACTGCAGCACTGCCTGCTGTACGGTCTGGACATGGCCACTGCATGCTTTGTTTTCTCAGCCCCTGGTCGGTGGCGTTTGGGCACCCTATTGGATTGGGTGCATAGGGTAAGCCGTGTGAGTGTGGGATAGGGCAGTCCCCTGCTCTGCTCCCCAGGGCAAGTCAAATTTAGGCCTGGAAGGACGCTCCTAGGCCAGCTCTTGCTGTCAGTTCATGAGCTTATCAAGCCCTGTCTTAAAACTAGTTTTTTGCCCCCTCTTCTCCTCCTGCGAAGCTGTTCTAGACCTTTACTCCTCTCACAGTTGGAACCCTTTTCTGAATTTCATATCAAGTTTATGCCCATCTTTTCTTGCACCAACATTTAAGTTCGAACAACTCCTTTTCCCTGGTGCTTATTCTCCCTCTCTGTCCGCCTTAAACCCCAAATGTTTTTGCAGAGAGAAATCAGATCCCTTCTTGGTGCTCATTTTGCCAAGCTCAGCAAGACATGCTTTTTAATCACCTTTTGTGTGATAGCTTTTCCAATCCTCTGATTATCTGGGTGGCATTTCTTTGTACCAGTTCCAGCTTTCAGGCTTGCTGAACACTGATATCCAGGATGGTACCATAAAATCTCTGTGGAATTTTACCCAGTGTCTTGAATATATTTACGTATTGTTCCTGGAAACACTTGGCCTGCTACATGTAAGATTGCATTTGCATTTTTAATAACTACATCAGACATATGGGTCTTCCTTTTTTTTTGTTGCTCATAGCTGGTGAATTTTAATTTACAGCAGAAATTGTATTAGTCTTTCAGTGCCTGTCCTTGCATTTTATGCTGTTATATTTCATCCCACGTCTGTTATTAGGCTATAACAATCATCTAACTCTTCCTGTAAGATTTCCTCTGTATTGAAAATGTCTCCCAACTTGTCATTAGCAAATTTAATTACCCCACTTGTCATTTTTTGCACCAAGATGACTAATGAAAATTTTCAGTGAAACTGATTCCTCCAGTCCCCTAATTTTGCTATCAGTATCACCAGCAGTTTTCACCCCCATACCAGATTCCTTCAGCATTGTATAGTGTTTACATTAATCCTCATCTTCTCCAGTTTAACTAATAATTTTCCACGTAATACCAAATCAAATGCTTTACCAAAGTCCAGGTTGATAAGATTTACTAGTTTTCCTTTGTCTGCAAATGCAATTATCTTATCAAAGAAAGATATTGGGTTAGTCTTTCATGATCTACATATAACAGGCCTATCTTGCACTTTAACCTATTTTCTGTTTCCTTCCATGTCTTGTTATTCATTGCTAATATTTCCTCTAGGGCCGGTGTGCTGTAAAGGCTATGGATTTTGGTAATGGAGAGTATTCATTCTTCAGAACTGAAGGGCAGAGAGCTCTTGAATTTGCTGCTGTGCTGCACGTGGTGATTTTCATATCCATGCCCTTAAGTCCATTAACTGTGCTGCCTCTGCCCTCTGGGATTACGTTATCTTCCTTACCAAAACTGAAGCAGAATGTTCCTTTAGCTTTTAGCTAATATCTCCCCTACTCATTGATTAGTGATCCTTTCCTTTGGTTGTTTGTTTGTAAACATGAAGCTAAAAACCTTTTGCTCTTGTTTTCCTTCCTTGTGCAGGGGCTAATTTGTTTTGATTTGGGGCAGTTCTGAGGCTACGCCTTTAGTTTTTGATGTGTGAAGGACAGTTTTCTCTGCATATTGCTCCCTTCTGCCTTTTCTACTAGGCTTTCTGTACTCCTAAGAGTAAACAATATTACAGTTCACATCCTGTGAGGGCATATACAGCTATGGTAATATTCAGCTTTATTTTGTGTAATTTCTCTGGAGAGAAATAAGAGTCAGGGAGCCTTGTCTGTCTTGTGACTACTTGGAAGCAAAGCACAATATGAATTTTGCACTCCCTTGGGGGGTGGTGACCAGCAGTCCAGGCAGCATAACTGCTTGGCATCTCTGTTAATGCAGGCTTCAGACTTTAGGGAAAGAGGGGTTGAAAACATAGCTTTTTTTGCTGGACCTTGTAGGCTGGTGTCAGCAGGTTTCAACAGTTAACATTTACTTTTGGTAGCTGTGGTCCCCTGGATAGGGTTATGGCTGGGTAGGTTTGGAGGAAAGAATAAGGGCTTCCAAGTTCAGTCTGGGCTTGTGAAGCGGCCTGTCTGCTGTCAGTGTTCACAGACATCTATGCCAGTCTAGGTCTGCAGACTGTATCACAATCATTAATAAATCGAGCACTTCAAGTCTACCCAAACTGTGAACACCACACCTGACCCTCACACCTGAGACTAAGCAACAGTCTGGTGGACAGCATTAGCATCAAAATTACCTATATATCATGGACCTATTTGTTTTTCAGAGGAAAATTTTTCCACTCCCTGAATTATAGTTCTAAATGCAAGGTTTGCAGGGTTTTTAAATGTACATGCATGAACTAGAAGTACATATACATAAACTAGATTGCTGTACACTTGATTACTTTTAATTATAGGTATTAAATAGTAACTATTTATACTGAGTTAGCTTGTAATATCTCAAAGCAGCTCCTCCAGGATGTTGGGTACAAATAAATAATGTCAGTTTGTATCTGTAAGAGCTCACAATTCAAACTACTCACAACTTTACAGCTTCCACACTGATTTCTTGCAGTCTGATTTTACTGACTCATGGGATCTAGGAAACAAATCAACAGAGAAATTTTTATTCCACTCATTCTAGATGAGTTCTCTGCTGCAGTTTCTGATCGGAATATATAGGAAGAGTACTTTTTCACACTTAAATAAGTTCTCCAAAAAGGTACTTAGGACATAATGAGAACAGATTTTAGTCCTATAGAAGACTAAGTATATTTCCAGTAATTTTAAGGATTCCAGCAGAATGGACCTAGGGTTCAATTTGTAAGCAGTCTATGCTCTTCAGGGCTTGTTGTAATCCAACCAAGAAGGTTTTCAGGAGAAGTAAAAATATTGCAGGACTATAGCAGAACTGAACAATGTATTTGCTGGGAGAAAGACCATACTGGTAAGTTATAGTCTTCAAAATAAATGTCAATCCCAAACAAAGGAAATTGTTATTTCAGAAAATCTGTTCAGTTTGTATGCAAGTTATTTGATACAAGTAAACAACAAGCAGGCAAACTCTGCTTTACTTAAAACAGACCTACAACAACTTCCCATAATCCAAACATATCTATTCTGTAGACAGCACAGGTTGCAGTAAGAAGGAAAAATGTAAGCTGGAAATTATGAAATGGATGCAGAACTGATTAGAGCATGCAGATACAAGTAGGACATCTGGAAAGGAGAAGAGCTTAATATCAGTCTCCTACAAGCAGAGTTTATATAGCAACACAGCAATCAAATTACGAAGGACAGGTTTGCTTACAAAAATTACTAAAGTGCTTTGGCTTGGTTTCCAAACTGATCTTGTTATCATGATACACCTGGAAACTGCATTTGGCTGAGATAACAAGGAGCTAAACACAATAATGAGGATCTACAGCAGATGGAGAGATACTCATGTTGCCATAGAAACCATGCAGCAAAAGTGTGTAGGAGTAAAGCAAGGCACAAAAAAGCTTCTAAGAGAAGACAACCTGAATTCACACAGCAACTGTTAAGTTTAATTGAGATATTAATAAAAACACATTAGTTTTCAAGAGGATTGAGAAGCATGTCAGAAAGAACTAAGGATGAGCTGAACAGCAGAAGGCAGCAATGCTCTTTGTGATTCCCCTGTGAGTTGGGAGAACAATCTTGTAAAACATGTTTGCCATAAGGGCAGGGCAGAAAAGGTCTTTAGAGAAAGGCTGGAGATGGCCTTGAGGTAGATGTCAAAGCTGGGAAGCCCCACAACCACAAGATGAGCTCCCTGTTCGTGAGCACACACCATATCTGCAATGGTAATGAGGAGAAGATGTGCTCTTGGCTCCTTTTTTCCGTCCACATGTGCTCAAGAGGTCACTCAGTCCTGTTGATTTGATACCTGCTCATTTTCCTCATGCAGAGAACCCACTGGATGCTCCCTCAATGCTGAAGGGCTGGTTTCGCATGGAAAGGTATGGCTAGCTTTACTGAAAGGAGAGTCAGGTCCTAAGCAGATGAATGTGTGTTTTCGAAGGTACCTTCCTTACACAAAGGGCTTGAATATGTAACTGTTTTGTGAGTGTTTCTGTTTCACTCTCTGATGGGCAGAAAAACATGGAGGAAAAGATCCCCTTGAACTCAGGGAGCACAATCATCCAGGAGCTGTTGAGTGCAAGGCAGAAGGCAAGTCCTTCCATGGTGCAAAAGGACCAAATAAAAGCAGTGTGCTTCAGCCACATTCACCCTTTGTGCTAGAACAGCTTGACCTCTACCACAAAGGCAGATGAGGCAACATCCTGATCTCTCTGCTCACAAGTTGGAGAGAAAAGGGCAGAAGGGTGTCTGTGTGTTAATTGAGCAAACAGAGGGCTGAAGCAAGAGGAGGAACCAGGACTCACATCCAGCTATAAGCAGCAGCTCCATCAAACTGCCAATTTAAACTAGGCCTGCTTCCAGAAATCATTCTGCTCCATGGTTAGCAAATTTGCTAGTGTAGCAGAATGGATCAAGCTGAGGTTCTCCTTCATACTATGGCTCTGAAAATGTCTCGACTTCCGGTCATGCCATGGTTATCTCCCAGCCTGGATGTGAACTTGCTAGGACCTGTAATGCAGGAGGTCCCTGAGTCCCCATAACCACATTGTAGCTGTAGTTTTGCGGGAGCCTGAATGCACTGTACGCTCGATGTCAGCTCTGTGGGACACAATAGGGTGGGGAGGTTCTTCTGGGCTGGGTGGAGGCGGAGAGCTAATAGACAGTGTCCGGCTCAGCGAGCGCTGTGCACCCGCTGTCTATTGTGTGGCTCTGCCGACAAGCTGCCCCTCTGACAGTGTCTAGGAGAGGCTTTAATCTGTGCAGGGACTTGGACATTTCTGTCAAGAATATGTGCCAGCGCTTTAACCATTTCCAGGCCACAGGGCTGGGTAGTGGGCAGAACCGTACACTGTAGAGGTCTAAAAGATAAAACAGCGCGAGTGCGCTAGTCACAATACTCTGGTGTGGAGAGAGATGGGAGCTACTGTAGTCTCCGATCTGTAGTGACTGTAGAGCATCTTCACTTCTGCTACTTTTGCAACCCTGTGGCTGCAGGAGGAGGATGACTTTGTTTCACAGTTGCTCCACACAGAAGCACAGAAGAAAAAGAGCCCTACCTGGGCTATGACTCTGAAGAAGCTGCTCTGGAGACAGGAGCAGGGGCCCTCAATACTGCCCTCAGTGAGCTCCCAGAGAGCAGTCCTTTTCCTCAGATGGTGCCTTACTGTGGGGAAAGCTGCTGGGATTGCGGAGTTGGCTGGCCTGAATTCCTGGCTTCCAGCCGGATGGAGCCTCCGCAGCTGGTGCTGCTGACCCATTTACGTTTTGATGTCTGGATTGCGTTTGGGTGATGTAACGCTGGAGCCCAGAGCATGACTCTATGCAAAGTCACACTGAGCAGAACTGGAAACGTTGTCAAGTGTGACGATGAAGGACGTGAATGGGTTATGGAAAGGGAAAGGAACTTCGTAGGCAGCATCAGCTGCTGCCATCTGTGAATCTGATGCTTTCAGCTGTACATTTGAGAATCAGTGGAGCTACTCTGGGTTTGCATTACTGCAGAATATGATAGGGATTGATAGGGAAGAGTGAGGAAAGTATGAGAAGATTGACAGGGTTGAACATCCCAAATAAAAAGGGTTTTGACTTACTAAGACTATAGAAGGAATGATGAATAACCATTAAAAGCAAGCACCTGTGATCCCGTATGTCAAAAAGAGCAATGTTTCATATGCATATTATGTTACAGCAAAGCCACAGACCACAATACAGTGATAGCTGTAAAGCTTCAAAGCCAAGATTTTCCAGCAAATTATTCCAACAGCATAAAATACTCTGGAGGCTGAAATTGTCTGTGTTATATCTACATGACCTTATTGGCTGTTTTCACCTATGGCCAGGGGAATATAGTTTTGTGTTCAGTATGTTGTAGGAAGAAGGCTGTTCTTTTAAGTGTATTTACTTTCATATTTTTGTATCACAGCATCAGCAGGCAGTAGGCAGATATATTTCATTCTCAGTAAGAATAGTAAATTCTTCCACGTTTGTTATCTAGAAGAGCCCAGAAAATAAAACATGTTTCCTAGACTACTGATGAGCGTGACAACTATTAATAAACTTAAATACTAGTTGCTTTGAGAAAGAGTTTAACCCTAATAGCCAGCGATTGTACAATTAACAAATGCAGATGTGAAGCACTATTAGCAATATCTTCCTGGCCATCAATCAGTAAGTTTTCCAGTTCAGCAGTGCTTATGAAAAATAGCACTCAGTGTGATAAAAGCAGGATGCACTTCTCCTTTTGTCCTTCCTTTTCCAGGATCTATGTCATTCCTGAACATGCCTGTAAGGGATATAGTTCCATTATCAGGTAGAAGTAGTAAGTACTTATCTTCTGTGGACCAGCTACCAGAGGACACAAGTTTAACATTAGGTTAACCTTGGTCTCATTCAAAGGTATTTTTTAGGTCAGAGAAAAAAAATCCTGTTCGACTGACAAGGGAATGATAGGAAACTCATATCATTCCTATTTTAAAAAATTACGAATTTTTTGGCACACAAGTAATGAAAAATATGCTGGATTTTAGATCTTTATAGTCTTTGAACATGATTAGGTCTTGGTGAAGTATAGCTGCTCTTGGGGATACTGATCTGAAGAAATGCTAAGCATGTATAGACAGAATAAGCTTGGGAGGAAATCAGCAAGAGGTGCATGTTTTTGATCGGATTCTGGACAATTTTCTAAATTTAACAAGATGATAAATTGCAGCAAATTTGGCAAATTTGCTTTAACATAAGTTATAATAAAATCTGATCTACTTTAGCTTGTAGCCAGATTCAGGTCTACAAAGATTTGCTTTGACAAATGTTGATAAATGCATTATTTGTTTCATGCTTTCCTGTAACTGAAGAGCTTTCTTCCCTGAAGAGCTGTAACTCTCCCTGATTTCCTTCCCTGGACCTAGAGGTGACAGCGATGGGTAAGGCTCAGCCACGCTCGAGTCAGTGTACTCTACTGTGGGCCTTCCAGCACCCCCCTCTTCTGCTCTTGCTAGGTCCAGGGTGTGATTTTGGTCATTTTGAACCACTACATTGTAAGTGGAAGGTTCTGGGGCAGGAGACAGAGAGCAGTGAACTTGATCAGAAGTTCTAATTAGTAGCAAATATAAACCAAAGATAAAAGTCAGTTTTTACAGGAAATTCTTAGCAAAACCGGTTATGCTGTTGTTAAGACTTTCTATGGCATTAAGCATTTTTCCAATGCCACCTTATGACAGTCGCTGGTAGTGCGAGTGCAACATTTAAAACAAAACAAAACAAACTGTATAGGGAAGCAAATCTGTATTTACCATCCTAAATTCTAGGGCCAGATCCTGAGAGGTTCTAGAAACATATAGAAAGAAATGCTAGCCTGTGTCTTGTGTTGGACAAGTTGTAGGTGGTGATCGTCTGTGACAGTTACAAAAGGTCTAATGGAAGCCCAGGAAAAAATATGTTTCTCTTGGCATCAGTTGTCATCAGGCAGGGGGAAATAAAAACAGACAAATGGGATTCTTGCCCTAGTTCCTTTTACTTCAAGTTTTCCCATGAAAATTTCAGTGGGGTTGGCATCTGTTACTGTGTAATACAATAACCTTCAGCTCATAGTCAATTAAGTTTTGGTTTTGCAAAAGCCATGCCTGGCCTGCAAGATTACGAAAAAACAAACAGATCTTTCCCAGTTAGCCCTGCCGTCATTCTGGGTAGGAAGAAAAATGCTTAGCTGTTGCCCATATGCTATAATTAATGCCAAAAGAAAAAAAATATTTTTCCTCTCAAGGTTTGGATAAGCTGTGGTTTTGCTTTATGGATAAGGCTCTGGGGACTTCTGAATTAGGCCCTATGTTATGGGTTTCTGTGGAAGCTGATTTTTTTTTTGAGATGCTGTCTATGTCTATAGATTATTTGGGTTGTGGAGAACAGATGTGGGTTCTTTGAATACTTGATATCGGACTTGGAATCAAGACAACTGTTTGATTTGAAATGAAGTGTTCTTCCATGAGGATTGTTCAGATTATTCACTAGAGGGCATCAGTCGGCCAGGAGTCCAGAGAAACATTCCCATCCAGAGAAAACCTTTCTCCAGAAAAATTTCCCAGTTGTCTAAGACAGTTATTTTTACAAAATCCTGCAGTTTGATGAGTCTTTGAGAGAAACTAATTTGGAAAGGCAGACCCTGAAAGATACCACATTAATGATATCCTGAGAGCGACATCCATCCTTTAACTGAGATATCTTAAAAAATCCTGAGAACTTTATCTAAGTAATAACCATAACTAATAAACAGGCTGTTTTGGTGTAGTTTCTTTCTGATTCTTCTTTCCAGTTACAACATGCTAAACCACACAGAGCAAGTCCGCTTTTCTCACTAACTAATACTGGTAAACCCAAAAGAGCAATAATGTACTGCAAAATACCAGCTATCAGTTTTCTGCAACATAGCTTGGATTCCTCCCTCTTCCCACCTGTCGGTTTTGTGGGAAAATAATTTAGTGCTTGCTGCCATAAATTTTAACTCATTTTAAAGTTTTGCTGTTCTTTTGAGGCCAAATGTTATTTCCTAGTAGTTGAAAGCATCATTGCATTTGTATTATCATTGGTATCGCAAGCAGGTGCTTGAGAATTTTTCTTTTCTGCACTTGAGTATAGTCAGAATAACGAGCCAGGCTGGCGGCGGTGCAACGCGGAGCAGCCGCTGCGGACGGACGGCAGCGGCGATGGCCATCAGACTGGCGGCAGACGGTCGCCGCGCCGCAGCCACCTTGACCGCCCCGCTGAGCACCCGTGTCTCGGCCGGAGGCAGCGCTCCTTGGGCGTCCGCCGTGCCTCTGCCCTCGCGGCTTTCCCAGGAAACGGGCAGTGCGGAGGTGCTTCGTCTCCTCACAGCACACGGCCCGTTACTTAGGCGCGCTGTGGTACTGCGTACGAAAACCAGCCCTGCGCTCGCGCCCCTGCCAAAAACCCAACGGTTTCTGCTTGAAGCAGACTGCTCGTTAGGGGGGAGGAGGAGGATGGATGGATGGATGGATGGATGGATGGATGGAGAGGGTTATTGGGACGCACGCGGTGCTGCTCAGAGCCTGCCCTAACGGACCGCATGGGGCCGAGGCCAAGTGGCGGTGGCTACGCTCCGCCTTCCCGCCTGAGGCGGCCGCGCCCCGCCGCTTCCCTCGGGGGGGCGGGAAATGGCCGCGGCCCGGC
>NW_020451000.1:298304-340599 GCF_003343035.1 Apteryx rowi | reverse complement strand
AGCCGCCGGTCCGGCTGCAGGTGCTGCCGGGGAGCGTGCCTTTGCCTTCCTCCCTTTTCTTTTTTTCTTCCCCTTTTCCTTAGCGGCACGCTGAGACCTGTTTAACGGCGCCTAACGAAGGCGTGCTTCCCCTTCCCGGCGTTGTCGAAAGCCTGCGCTTTGTGCCCAATCTCGGCTCGGGCGGGGCTGCCCCGGGAGCTTAATTGCCATCGCTGTAGCGAGACAGTATGGTTGTGACTTGCTGCTGGCGGGGAAGGTCTCCCGTCCAGGGTGTGCGCTGCGTTCCCCTCTCCCCCGGCTTGCCGTGAGAACGGTTGGTCAGGCACGGCAAGTAAAGGGTGAGAGAGCAGGGAAAAGGGGAAAAGCTAAATACAGAGTGAGCAGGGAAGATGGGAAAAGCCAAATGCAGAGCCTTAGTTTGGAATGGATTCAAGTTAAAATACTGACTTTGAGCGGTGGGCCTGCTCGCGTGCGCGGGTGAGCGTACCCGTGGGCATTGGCGTGTGTTTTTAAAATGTTTTCTGGTTAAAAGGCTCGCGTGCAGGTAACAGGCTCTCTAAGGCCTGGCTTGAGGGGTTTCTGCGCCCCTGCTTTCGGTCTTTCCTCTCTGCCTGGAGTTCTGCTGTGTTGCTGTTGGAAGTGTTGCTGCTATGTGAAGTTTGCACACTTCTCCTTCTAATGGAGATTCTCCAAAGCAGTCGTCTGCCAGCCCAGATGGACTGGCTTTCTGCTTCTGCGTGTGGGGACCGAAAAACTAGAGCGTAGTCTGTCTCTGTGTGCTGTGCATGAGTGCAGGAAGATCAGATGGTTTAGAGAAGTGAGCACCTAGGCCAGACTGTGGAGGTATTTAATGCCTGATGATTTTAATAGGGAGTAAAAGCTCAGTAATCTTTGAGAATCTAGGTCATAACTAATTTACCTTTAGGGTTGCTTGTAACATAAAGAAAATGAATGATTTAAGAGCTAAATTTTCAAGCTGTTAAACAAAGGAAGTTTCTTGTCCAGTCGAGTAATAACTGATTATGTTGGCCATTGTTTCTAGTCAGTCATTCTGAACTGTAGGTTTTCTTATGACATTGGGTGTTATTACTGTGATCAAGCACATACTGTCCATATATTTTGCACCAGTGAATTACAGGGGTTATTTTATCTAATTTGTACCTTTATTTAAGAATACTTTTCATTTTCATCAGAAGTTTTTGTTCTCCTAGTACAGAACATAAATCAGTATGACTGATATAACTTCCTTATTTTGAATATCTTCCACAGTACACAACCAATCAAAATGAAGGTATTTTATATTTTTTATGTGGAATTTGATTCAAGTATCTAATTGCTTTCACTGCCTTGTCTGAACCTCTTTTTGCTAGACTGTGTTTGAGGTAGTGGTCACAGTTTGACACTACACAGTGAAACTCTTCTTTTTAAAATTACCCATTCAATTGTTGTGTTTCTTCTTTCAGTGTTGTGGCTTGTAGGACAGAAGTTGTATTGACCTTCTAAGTGATAGTCTAGTTCATGACTTGATGGGCCTGTCACTAATTCAGAGCCCAGCAGTAAGTGGGAATTGTCCATGTTATTTCTGGCAACTATCAATTTTCAGTTTAATTTGCGTTAAAATTCCAGTGCAAAGTTATTCTCTTTACTTTTTTCCTTGATCATTGGGAGAAGTTTAGTATACTAATTATATTACTGTGGACACTTGAGGTGCCTCACTGTTGCTCTCTGCTGTGGTGGGAATGAATTCTTTACTCCTATGTTTGTCTCTAACTCTACATCTAACTACTCACAAAACATCCTTTCTTCCAGCCCCCTTATCATTATTGGTGTACTTTGCGATCTCCTGGACAGGATTCTGTACCTTACTTTTTTGTTCAGTTGATTAATTTATTCTGAAATATTTGAGAGAAGACCCTTCTAATAATAAATGGGTGAGTGTCTAAAATCCTGGGTTTGGAAATAGATTTGCTGAGCTGCGTTTGGTAAGAGTTTCTAGTGGAAGTTATGTCTTTAATGCTCATAGCACAGAGCATGAGCCGTGTGTGTCTATGCAATGTGACAGAAGAAGGGTCCTGAAGTACACAGTCAAGATAGACTATGAATCTGGTGCAGAAGTATAACTGTTTATGGTGAAGCACCTTGTCAAAACAGCTGTAGCACAGTCATAAGACAAATGGGACAACAGGTACTTTATACTTCAGTGCTTTCAGACGGGAAATGATGACGATGAAAACAAAATCAGTCATTGCTGAAACCTGAGGTAATGAAAACTGAGCCTCTGTCAAAGAGGTGGGAAGTCACACATCCCCAATGTGAGGTGCATGTCTAGAAAATAAAAACTGAAGGAGAAGGTCTAACTTTATATTTTTATAGGGGAATAATGGGGAGTGGGAGGTTTTTTTAAATAGCTGTGATAGAGTTAGACCAAATGTTTATCATGGTGGGGAAGAAGAGACAACCAGAGGCTGCCAGACACTTCAGGTTACATAGCAATACAGCTAAATCTTCTTGTGGACTTGCTACTTGTAGACTATATATGATGAGGTTAGATAGCCATACCACAGTGCCTCCTGTGAAATCTGTAAGGGCTCAGTTTCTTCAGCGTGAAGTAAGATGCTTTTTGACCTTATGGAAGTTAAGAGTACTTGAGAAACTGCTGTTTTAGACATTTGGCATGAAATTATCTTGCTTGCTTATGTGAATATAGGATCTGATAAGGATCAGGGTGTGTCTGAGAGCAACCAGTGCTGAGCTACCTTTTCCTGATTGGTGTCAGTAATAGTGTGTCTGTTAACTTGCAATGAAGTAGGAAAAAGGAGAGTCTGAGAGGATGTGCTGCATGCTAAACTCTCTCTATCCCCCCCCCCCCCATATTTTCATTTAGAAAAATAGTTAACATGAGATGACAATTCTGAATGACTTTAAACTATTAAAAGATTACTTGGTAAAGTAATTAAAGTTAAAATTATAACATTTTCTAAACAGCTTATTTATCTCCGTTGGTAATCAGGTTAGGAAATAAATATGGTATTGCCTATATAAAGAATTATTTGCATTCAACAATCCTACTTTTAGCCCTAAGCATCCCCATTAACTCTTGCCTTGCTCTAGGTTACATGAACAGAGAAGTTTAATGGTGGTGAGAGAAGGGAGACAGCCTTGACAGGTCCTTCATTCAGCTAGCATAAACGTTTCAGAATAGGAAAGCAGAATCTGTATCCATGAGCTAAATAAAAAGCGGGTCAAAATATGTGCCAGAGAAATATGACAAATCCTCTCAGCCTGGCTTGAAGGACTTTCAGATGATTTTGAGAGAAGCTACTTAAAATAACTGGTTCTTATTTATCTACAAAATTAAAAGTTCAAAGTACTCTGGTTGGCTAGAGAAACAAGATTGTCTTTCCAAGTTGGAGACATGCTAACGCGCCATCCTCTTACATTCTTCTTAGTGCCTCTGTTCTCAAATACATCTGTCAGCTCATATGTTATTGAAAGGATTCCTAGCATTGCTTCCCTTGTTGGTTTAAAATATACACAAAGCGTTCATATATTTCCTGATAATAGCTAATCTTAGGATTTTAAATTGCATTACAAAAACAATTTGCGTTTTCGTTCTTTGTGTATTTTTACATGTAACTGCCTGTGTTTCTTGTTTCTAGACTTGTTTTTATTATCTGTTCAGTATGGATTTTGCCATACATATTTGTAAAATGCTACAGATGTGTTTTGCTCTGTCTTTAAGGAAGCAAGTTATCTTTAGTTAGCTGTTTTTGTTACTCAGTGCTGCAAGATTACTCACAGCAGGGAATTATTACAGAAGAACATTTGGGTTAAAGCAGTTTCTAAGGAGTAAATTTCCTAGACCAGTGGTACTTTTTTGTGTGAAGGGTGATAATGGCAGATAAGGTTCCTCATGCTGGGTAGATTGTATTTGGGATTAGGCTATCAACATAGAAATTTGCTTGCAGTATTACTCTCATGTACCTTTGGGCTGGAATAGGAGAAGCTGAGAATAAGCAGATATAAAGGCGAACAAAACCTTTTAACTCTCAGAGGATGGTTTCAATCAAAAAAAGTAACAGTAGAGCACTGTAATTTGTCCATTGTATCAC
This sequence comes from Apteryx rowi, assembly GCF_003343035.1. Taxonomy (NCBI): domain Eukaryota; kingdom Metazoa; phylum Chordata; class Aves; order Apterygiformes; family Apterygidae; genus Apteryx; species Apteryx rowi. Next base: position 336,487 of record NW_020451000.1, on the reverse strand, counting down.
ATGCAAAAGATAAGAAAATTTTAAAACAAGTTAGATGGTTGCAAGTCTTTTTTAAGGGCCTTGGTTTTTTAGAGTTGACATTGACACTGTGTAACCAATCTTCATAAAGACAAAAAAAGGGGAGTAAGCAAGTACTGACCTTGATTTGGAGTCTTCTGTGTTTGAGCAGATCAGCACGCAATAATGTAACAGAGGAACTTGTGGCTGAAACACATGAATATAGTTGAACTCAGCATTTTGAAATGAACATGGACTCCTTCATAAATTGATATCATATGAAGCGTATCTTAAAGGAAACGCTTACTGCAGTTAAGATTTTGATCCCAGTTAACTTGGGGGGGCTGAAAATCCTTTGCACTTCAGACAAGTGGAAGCAAAGTGTGCAAGATTGATCTGGACTGTGGAAGGTATTTAATGATTTTTATTTATGCTATCTTGAAAAACGAATCTGGCTAGGAGTAATAAAGGGAAGTGTTTTCAACTGATACGGTCCTCTTGAGTGGATGTTGATAAAACTCCTTTTTATTGAAGGTGGAGTTTATAGCAATATTTGCTGCAAGAAAAATTGATTGAATTTGTTCAGTTTATCTCAGTCTTTGGCACAGGAGAACGTATGGGATTTTGTCTAATTTCTATGCGTTTCTGTTCGTTCCAAGCATGTTTGATCCTGGAGGATAAATTTCATCTGACCGGCCTTTAAAGCTACAGACTCAGAAACACGGGAACTCAGTGACTCACTTTAACTCAGTAAACAGATAAATCAGGCAAAGGAAACATGTTGTTTAACAGCACGTCATATTGGGAACCTCTCCCTTGCTGATCCTTCATTCTTGCCTCTGAACATCCATTTCTCATTAGAGTATTAATGTAAGCATCTAAATGTTGCTTAGCCTGCTGTACAGCGTATTAGCTGACCTAATTAACTTTGTATTCCTGAGGACAGGCTGGAATTCACATTAAAGTCAGTATTGGATAAGTAGAGAGAAAAAAAACCCCAAACCCCAAACCTTAGCATACATGTTAGCGTAATCCTAGGGCAGTTCTTTATAATTCTCATTTTGCTGTTACTTCCCTTTTTTTTTTCTCCTTCCCCCTCTCCCTTTGTGATCTGTGTTTTCTCTCTGCTTAAAACAAACCAAAAACTTTTGCGCTCCTACCCGGAATCTTTGTACGATCGCTAAATCCCTTCGGCTTTGCGCACGACCGCGGAAGGAGAGCGCGCGCCCCGGTGCTGGTCGTTGCCTGGGCGGTTTGGCAGCGGCGGCTGCCGCGTTATGACATCGAGGCGCGGCCACCAGTGGCGTCGGGCTGCCCCTTCCTCTGCTATCACACTTCCTCTGACGTCGCCTCGAGCCGCTTTGGGATTGGCGAGGGCTCCGATGCGCGGCTGCTGTCGGAGGGAGCGCGATCCTCGTCGCGTCCCTTCCTGGGGATCTGCGAAGAGGCCTTCCGAAAGCCCTGGCGGCTCGCTCGTGTGTTGCGGGCCTTTAGGGCGTGTTGAGTTCGGTACCGACAGGATGAGTTTCTCACAAATGGTTGCTATAAAACTCAGAATTTAATTTTTTTGTGACTGTGTATTGTAGTCCTCTTTATTATTAAAATCAAATTAGGGTGGCTGTCACGTGTTCCTGTGATCTGTTGGAGGGAAATGGTTGAAAACTTTATTTAGCCACATTGGAGTCTTGGCTTAAAGAGTATACTGTGTTCATAACACCAATTTAGAAATGCGGTGCTTAACATAATTTACTGATTACAATAGACAGGGCTTCCTTATTTATAGTGGTCAGCTGGTCGTATCAACCTCAGGATCCCTTCTGTGTTATTGAAATACTAAGGTTGCTGTTCATCAAGGGTATTAACTCAACACTTGTTGAAGCCCCAAGCGTTTTTCAAAAGGCAGGTAAGCCGCTCATGTTCACAGGTCTTTATAAACTGGGTGAATGGAGTTGGAGCGAATGGAAGCTTGCAGTGGGTTGTAAATTAAGAAAAGTAAATCTCGTGTGTGAGGGGGTAATAAGCGAACAGAACTGGGGAAACAGGTTTGGGTAATTTAAATAGGTGCTTCATCGTAGCTCTTGTTCTAGTACCCAATTGCTGATTTAGGTCAGCAAGGTTGGGGTCCCCTTCTTGACCCCTGTGGCCGCTCCACAAGTGGTTGTCAAGTGTTGGGTCCCTCTCATGCTTCCCGGATCATCACCACGTTGAACGAGTAGGCTGTAAAACTCGCTGGGGCAGGGTGGGCAAATGGGGGTGTTGGTTCTGATGTAGCAGAATATTTGTCTTAACGCCTACTCTAAATGGATATCCCAGTATTCAACTAAACAGAGGAGGCAGAAACTTTTAAGTGGCTTGTAAATACCAAATAATTTGTTTTCTCTCCATGGAATAGATTCCTGTAGGAGCTCATAGTCATTTCAAATGTCTGTGTTTCTCTTAAGTGCAAAGCATGTTTTTTCAACATTTGCCTGTTACAATGTAATCAGGTGGTAGTAGTGTGTTAATTAAAATTGCCTACAATATTAACATTCTGCTCTGCCACACACATTCTCTCCCCAGAGAGAAATGAAAAATAAACTGCCTGTGGCTGACCTAGTCACATTGCTTAATGCACAACCGGAAAGTGCCCAGCTGCTGCAGTTATGTTGTCCTAGGCAGGTTCATATGCTGTACTCAAAATACCATGAAAATGAAGGCATGTGTGCAAGGACTCCTATTTACTTAAGGACATTGCGTTGACACCCATTCCCTTCATCTGCCGCGCTGATTAATTTTTACTGGAGGGGTTCACAGCCTATAATTAACAGTTTGACAACCTTCTTTTTAGGATACTTGTGAAACTTGCACCACTGCAGATTTTCTGTGCTCTGTGTCTAATAATGAAATGTGAGAGGAGGATGGGCTGAAGTAGGGGAGGAGAAATGACGTTGGTTTTTTATTTGTTAAACTGAAGATCTGGTATTTGACAAGCTGCAATGCCTCTGTGCTTTGGAGCAAGGACTTCAGTGTCGTGGGGAAGACTTTTTGCCATGAATATGCTGCTTTTTTTTTCTTTTTTCTTTTTGCCTTTTTCCTTCTACGTGTAAATTCACAAGAGTTTTTGAGGCTGAAAGTCTTTAAAAACTTGACAAGTGTTTAGATATTGGCAATTAAGTTTCCTAAAGAGCTCAGTTTGCATGGTGAAGTTAGCTGAGTTTGTTGCTGTGGAAGTGCAGTGGATGGTCTGCAGCACAAAGAAGGAAGTCTAATGGGTAAAACTGCAGGATGCTGTTTTAAGGAGCTGGTTTCTGACTCTAGCTCTGACTTCCTGTGCGGTAACAGTCATCTTGCTTAAACCGTTCCCCCCCTGTAATCACTGTTCCTCTTTTTTCTTCCCTCTGCCGATTTGAACATAAGAACTGCTATGACATGCTAGAAGCTTAAAAATTGGGTCACAGCTGTCTTAAAGTTAGAGAAGCTGAAGAATCTGTTTTGCCTCAGTTCTATGTCTGTAAAATGGGATAATAATGTCCTCTTCCTTTATTTGTTCTGCACTAAATCCTTCGTAAATATCAATGACAAACACCACAGAAGAAATCCGTAAGTAAACTTTTTTTATTAGAGCATGAGTGCCAAAGGAGTAAGACCTTTTGTTGTCCACTGCACAGTGAAAAGGAACAGTGTTGTGAATATTTCCTTGTCTCTGGGGTTTACCGTCCACTTAAAGCACTGAATGAGAAAGTCATCCTGTTATTTTTATGTAGTGTCATAATCATAGTTGGTTAAACTAAAATATGTGCAGTCTTAGAGTGTTTTATAACTTCTGAGTACCTTATGTCTCAATCTTAATGTAGGAATGCACCAGTACAGGTTGGGGGTTGACCTGCTGGAAAGCAGCTCTGCAGAGAAGGACCTGGGGTGCTGGTGGACACCAAGTTAAGCATGAGGCAGCAATGTGCCCTTGTGGCCAAGAAGGCCAATGGTATCCTGGGGTGCATCAGGAAGAGTGTTGCCAGCAGGTCGAGGGAGGTGATTCTCCCCCTCTCCTCAGCCCTGGTGAGGCCACATCTGGAGTACTGCGTCCAGTTCTGGGCTCCCCAGTACAAGAGGGATGTAGCACTACTGGAGCAAGTCCAGCGAAGGGCTACGAAGATGATTAGGGGACTGGAACATCTCTCTTATGAGGAAAGACTGAGAGAGCTGGGCCTGTTTAGCATAGAGAAGAGAAGGCTGAGAGGAGATCTTATTAATGTGTACAAGTATCTGAAGGGAGTGTGTCATAGGATGGAGCCAGACTCTTCAGTGGTGCTCAGCAACAGGATGCGAGGCAACGGGCACAAACTGAAACACAGACAGTTCCATCTGAACATGAGGAAAAACTTCTTCACTGTGAGGGTGACAGAGCACTGGAACAGGTTGCCCCGAGAGGTGGTGGAGTCTCCTTCTCTGGAGATATTCAAAACCCGCCTGGACGCAATCCTGTGCAATGTGCTCTAGGTGACCCTGCTTGAGCAGGGGGGTTGGACTAGATGATCTCCAGAGGTCCCTTCCAACCTCAACCATTCTGTGAATATTGATGTTCAATTGTTGTGTTTAGTAGAATTATAGAATAATTTAGGTTAGAAGGGACCTCTGGAGGTCTCTAGTTGAAACCCCTCTCAAGGCAGGGATAATTGCAAAGGAAAGTCAGATTGTTCAGGGCCTTCTCTAGTGGAGTTTTGAGCATCTCTAAGGGTGGAGATCCCACAGCCTCTCTGGGCTCCCATCCTAGTGCTTAACCCCTCTGACTGTGAGGAATTTTTCCTTACGTCTGACAAGGAATTTCTCTTGCTGCAACTTGTGACCATTGAAGCATGTCCTTTTGCTGAGCACCTCTGAGAAGAGGCTGACTCTGTCATCTCTGTAACCACCCATTAGTTAGTGGAAGGCAGCAGTTAGATGCCCTTAAACTTTCCCTTCTGAGGGAGGCTAAAAATACCCAGCTTCCTCAGCCTTTTCTTGTATGTCGTGACACACCTGGCTTGTACAGGTGCATGAGTTACTCCATTCCAGATGCCAGACTTTGGCATTGCCTTCGCTAAAGTTCAGGAGGTGCCTGTCAGCCCGTTCCTCCAGGCAGGCAGGGTCCCTCTGGGTGGCAGCCCATTTTGTGTCCTGCCTGCTCCCCTTGGTTCAATGTCTTCTCTGAGGGTGCAGAGAGCATGTCCCATTGGCCGCTTTGTTGAAGGCATTAAATGGTATTGACCCCTGAAGAGTACCGCTTGTATCTAGTTGCCAGCTAGACTTCAAACCATTGACTGCTGCTCCCGGAGCCTGGTGGCCCAGAGTTTTTCCGTCTGTGTTGTAGTACTCCAGGCTTATGGCATTTCTGAATATATATAGACTGTAGTCCATTGAATGTGCTTTTGCTTGTATGCGGGATGGTGATGATTTTTTTATCCTCTGTATTCAAACTGAAAAGTCTCAAAAATGGTTCAAAAATAATAATTAAAAAAAGTGTGAGGGATGTATTTGGAGTAGACGATCAGTGTATTTGCCACTTGTTTATTGCTGCAAAGACCAGGACAGCAATGTGTAACCGTCAGTGTAATTTTTTGTTTAAGTCATAATCACACATTAGTCCTGCAATTAGAAGAGCATATATTTATACTTCTGGTAGGTCAAGAGCTACTAGGTTAGGAGCAGACCAAAATGCCTCAGGAAGAAAAATGTATTAGTTGTTAAGCTAAAACATGTTGGACTTTGCATAGAGTATCAGCGTGATGCAGAGTTTGCTCCACCAGTTTCTGTGGATAGTAATTATCAGGATCCACTACTTTCTGAAGTAGCAGATACACTGCTTTCTGTTTTAGATTTCAGATATTGCAGAATTTCAAAGATACTTATCCATCAACGTATTTGGATTATGTTGTGCCAGTAGCAATTGCTGAGCAGAGCAGCTGTAATTTATCTAGTGAGCTTTCTAAAACCAGCCTTCAAGGGAGAGTTTTGTTTATTGGTAACAATAATGCACAACTTCACATACTAGTTATGGTGCGGCACCAAACTTGCTGGTGATATAAGTGGCAATGGAGCTGCAGGAATGCAGGCAGCAACAGTCATGCTCCAGAGATACAAGGTGGAAAGCTCGTACCTTTTGAGCTGCTTGGTTTTTCTACACCACAGCTCTAAAGTGTTGCTGTTTGCTGTTGCTGTTTGTCTACAGTTACTTTATCAGTGGTAGCTTGAACATTAGTTGCTTTTGCAGAATAATCTGCAGGATTGGCTACTGACTTTTGTATTATCTTCCATTGTATTATTTGGATGCAAATCCACAAATAAATTGTATGTGGGAAGAGTTCTTGCTGTTTATGTACACAGAAGAGACATTGCTTAACTGAAACGCACTGCAGTTATTTTCCAGGCAGATATATTTTGAGAGCTAAAGAGCTCTTTAAATGATAAAATAGTTAAATAATCAGTTTTGCAGTAGTCCAGTGAGAACAGTGTTTTGCTACTTATTCATTAAGTACCGGCTCTTTCCTTTTTTCTTCTGTTGCTGCCCTGCAAGAGTTGCACTACGGTTTCATTTGTGTATAATCGAACTGTAGCATTAATGCAGAAAAGAGGAGAGTCGGATGCAAGTTTAATTAGGATGGTATTTAAAAAAAACCTCTTAAGCTCGATTCATCATTCCCCTTGAGAACTTAGTCTTGGTAAAAATTTTAGCTGTACAGGCAAGTGCAGTGTTGATCCCAGAGGGGTCGTGCTGTTGTGCAGCCCCTTGCTGCCAGGGTAGGAAGCCTGTGCAGCATCGCTCATGGACACGTGGTGGATTGTTTCAGCTCTGCCGTACTCTTCCTTCATGGCAAATCTGCACTTCTCTTCCAGTGCCTATTTGTGCCCTCAAGGGTTTACAGGGATATGTTAAAGAAGGTCTTGCATCAAGCGAGGGTTTCTGTGTTGGTAGCACGTTTGTACGCTTGCAGCCTAGCAGTGTTCTGAAGCGTTCCCGGGGTTTACTGTCCGTGTTCTTGTCATGTTGTTGGATCTTTTTTCCTTACGCTTGTTTGTTGGTTTCTAAATTCATAATCAGATACAGAGTTAAATGTGTGAGCTGAAGACTAGGAGCTTCTGCTACCGCTTTGCAGCTGACTATATGGCGGTATTGGTGAATCGCACAGTGAGGTTCGTTTTTTTTTTTTTTTTTTTTTTTTTTTCCCCTCCCTCCTTTCCTTAAAAGCAGTTTAGAAGAACAAAGCTAACTTATTGATACAGATACCCTGTAAGCAATCTGGGGACTTCTGCCTTATCCTGCCCTGTGTATTGGGGAGCTCACTGTTGCTCCAAAGGGTCATGGAGCTGGAGAAGTCTTAACATGGCAGTGGTTTCTTGGGAGCAAGGGATCTGTGCAGTTGCAGAGGATATGCCCAAAGCTTCCTCTGCTGATGTAGGGTTTTTTTTTCCTTTTCCCTCCCTGCCCACTTCTCTTGTAAAGAAAAGGGGAATCCGTGCTTTGTAGATGCACAGTTTGCAGAAGTCTCTGAGGAATAAGCAAGCTGTTGCAGCCCGTGAGCCTGTCGTCCGTCAGAGATGAACAAGTTCAGTGAAAACAGTTGCTGCTTTTTTCGAACGAGGAACTACATAGTCAGAACCACTCACTGATCTGGATTTCTTTTCTCATCCTGTTCTTTCCTTTATTGCTTGCTTTTAATCTGAAGATAGTCTCTCATGGCTTTGTGAGCCCTGTAGAAGAGAGCCTTTTCCCCTGGCAGGGGCCTGAAGGCTTTAGCACCCCGTGGAGGCTGATCCCGGTTCAGGAGCCCTCCTCGACATCTGCACGGCCTGCTGGCTCCTGCTAGTCCTTTCCGCTGAAGCAAATCCATGTGTACACAGCAGCTGCTTGAAGCCAGCCCTTGCGCAAGCCCATGGGGAAGCACTTGGCGGTGGTGTTTGCTAGTCAAACAGCTGCCTGGTCTTCAGAGGACTGGCTGCCTAAAGCATCCTATGCGGTGCTCTTTACGCCTGTTGACATTAAAATCACCAGAAGGGCGATCTTGGAAGTTTTCTTTGAGTGCTTTCCAGATAGGTGAAATTTTATGTCACTGTTAGCGGTGATTTGCTGTGAGGCTTCCGGGGAGAGCTGCAATTTAGGGAAAAAAGGAATGCGGGGAGTCCTTCTACGTGGTGTTTTCTTCATGGAGAAAATGCTGGCCCAGCACTCATCAGGTGCGAGCCTTGGCTGAAACTCCCGAAAGACGTCATTCGGGGATTGCTCTTTCCACGTGGCCCTGCTCAAGGCTGGGGTGTTGCATGTAAACAGGATGCAGAAGGAATTTGGCCTGTTTATCGCTGACCCTTATTCCTCCTCCGAAACGGGAAGGCAGGCTGCAAGGCTGTGACAGCTGCTCCCGCTGAAGAGGCACAGCAGAAAAGGACATATAAAATAACAATAGTCAATTGCAGATATTTTATTTATTTTTGTCTTCTAGTAGCACTTGGATATATGAAAATGTGGCTTGTAGAAAACTTCTTTGATTTGAAGCTGGGGAGGGGTTGTTTTCGGAAGAGAATGCAAACTTTTTTGCAACTTTTCGTAGGCTTTTCCTGTGGTCATTATAGGGACAGCTTTGGTCTACCTCACTGTATTTATAAACTAAATATTAGCGTGTGATATGTGGGTAACCATGTTCAGTGGTATTCAACCTTTGAAGAACAGATTTTTTGTTTCGTTTTGTTTTCTTTTGTTAATGTACTGGGGTTAAAATGTTCTACCACAAATACCTAAGTGCTGAGTAATGTTTCCTTGGACTGCTATTGTGATTTGCAAGGTGTCCTTATTTTAGCGGTAAAGTGCTCTAGAAGAAGACAAAATGAAACTGTGGTTTTTTTCTTGTTCAAGGCAGTGGCAGGTCTGTTGCAACACTTGGTGGTTTGGTTTTTTTTTGAATTTCTACCTAAATACGGACTTTACAGGTTGTTGGCTCGCTGCTGAGCTGTTGTTGTTCCTTTGGCAACCTGAGATTGCTGTGAGCAACCTGAATAGCAGCGACGGCATATCGGTTATTAAAAGGTAGATGAAAATTTTCATTTTGCCTTACTCGTAAGTACGTGTGAATGCAGGTAACTAGCGGTCTTAGTGCTAAGATTTTTTTCTAAAGTGAGTGAAAAATTGCACCGCAGCCAGGCCTCCTTGTGAGTGCTCTGCTAAGCTGCTCTGTGTTTTGACTCAAATTCACTTCTGAAATTTATTTATTTATTTATTTCCTCTAGAAACCCCAAACCCTGATGTATAAGCGTGCTGCCACGGTGGGGAACTGCGGGGACTTGTGAAATATACAGGTCACCTTAAAACAGGTTTTACTGCTGCTTCATGAGAAACGATGGTGGTAAGGGCTTTAAGGAAGATCTTACTCATATTTTAATAATTGCATTCCACCCTGGTGGCTTTCTGTGAGCAGAGCCAATGCCTGAACTTCTTGTCTCAAATCTGCCATCTGAAAGCTTTCAGTAGCTCCCTGGAAAGAGCCACACTGTTAATTCCCTACTGGTGAAATATTACTATTTTTTTACCATGGTCTTAGCTGCCTTACAACACTGCTTTAGCTGATTTTACAACAGTGATTTATTTTTTTTAACTCTCGCTGTGGAAGCACTGATGTTAAAGATTTTTTTTTTTTTTAAACAAAAAACCCTAGTTCTAATTCCATTGCCTTTGTGTTCCTTATAATACTAAGAATGGTTTTTTGTATTCGTAGGTAAGTCCCAGTGTTTACCCGAAAGAAGATTAAGAGGTTAACTCTAGTTCTGTAAATGGTTTGTACAGTTATAGGATACTCCTTTTGCAGACTGAATTTAAATTTGATTTTTTTTTAATTGCATAAAGCTGTTACTTAAAAATGAGCCTTAGTTCAATTGTTGAACTAAGCGTGATTAATGCCTGTAAGGTCTGTGCTTTTACTCTTTTTATTTGCTTGCTTGTTTGCTTCTAGGCCCTTATACTGTCAAGGAAATGTTTTAAACATCAGCCAAGTTTTTTGTGCTCTTCAGGCAGACTAATGTGTGGCTGGCATGGGTGCTAAAAGTTTGCCCAGCCTTTGGCAGGGTGAAACCTAAACATAGTCTTTTGGGTTTTCACAGTTCCATTGCAAATGTGTAAAGAAAATTAAGACTGAAAACAGTTTAGTCAATACAGTTCAGCCTGGATGAAAATCAGAAGGGAAGGAAAGGCTGATTTAGCAGGACCTCTGGAGTTCTTCAAGCGGAGGCATTTGGAGAAGCTGCTGTTTAATTGCGGGACCAGGCAGAATGAAAATCTGAGCACAGAGGAACATGCGGACGGAGGGCACGTGGCGCTTCTGGGAAAGGAGCCTTAGGCAGAGAAACGTAGCCGGGTGTGGAAATACGTCACGTACAGAATTGAACTCCCTTCTGCAACTTTAAGACGGATGAGTATGATGGCCTCCTCAGTCGTACTTAAAAGAATCTATCTAATAACTTCAATCAAAGAGTGCTTGATTTCCCTTTGCTGTCAGATGAATGGACTTCCAAGGCCATATGTGTATACCTGATTTCTCCTTACTGACTTTCCTCAGTCTGAGGTTACTCTTCTGGATTTCTTGGCTTGTACTGTTAAATGTACCTGTGATCTAGGCAGGAGGCGACAGGAGGGTGCAGCGGCTGTAGTCCGAGCGTGCAGGGTTTTGTAGGATGCATAACTGAAAAGCAAGGATGAAGTTTGGAGTCAATAAACTAAATGAAAAACAATTAACTGTGACTAGAGACAGTTTTCAGACTATTAAAAAACAAACTTGTACATTCTTATGAATATGCAGTCTCACAATTTTCAGCAAAATTCTGACAGCAAGGAAGTGTAAACTCTGCTTCCCTTTTATGCCCGTAATAGCAAATGAGAGGTATCTGGGACCAGACTCTTTTCAGTGGTGCCGAGCGACAGGACGCGAGGCAACAGGCACAAACTGAAACACAGACACTTCCATCTTAACATGAGGAAAAACTTTTTCACTGTGAGGGTGACAGAGCACTGGAACAGGTTGCCCCGAGAGGTGGTGGAGTCTCCTTCTCTGGAGATATTCAAAACGCGCCTGGATGCAATCCTGTGCAATGTGCTCTAGGTGACCCTGCTTGAGCAGGAGGGTTGGACTAGATGATCTCCAGAGGTCCCTTCCAACCTCAACCATTCTGTGATTCTGTGATCTGCGGAGGATGTTTGGTTCTGTCTCCTCAGCATTTTTGTGCATTTAAAATGTATGATAGCCTGAATCCCCTCTATTCCCTTGGCTGTTTTTATCTGCATACTATCACTTAATGAGCTATTATAAATTACATTCCTAGGTCGCCCCTCTGATTGCACTTCACTGCAACATACTGCCTCAATACCGGCTGCTGCAGAGTCCTCCTGCTTAGTAATAGCGAGAATTTTTTTTTTTCTATTTTTAAATGTAATATTAAAAAGTAGCAATTACTTGCTTTTTCTTCAAAAATAGGTTTTTACATCTCTTCGTAAGATAGTATTACTGAACATAAACTTCCTCCTATGGCAGTGATTTACTGTGAGGTTGTCTTCATTAGTGGCATCCTAAATAGCTTCATTTAGGATAGAACTTAGTGTAACATTAAATTTAACTGAATTTTCAGATATCCAATTAATTCAGTGATACTAAGTGACACCATTTATAACTGAAATTTGTACTAATATTTAATGCTGTGAACACTTCATTTATGTTTGCAGCCAAAATCTGTAAATACAATTGATCCTTTGGCTCTTGTAGTTCTATTTTCCCTGGCCTATCCACTGTTGCTAAAACAGAAGTAATTCCACCTCGTAATGACCAAGACAGGCTGCTGCTCCAATGGACTTGGATACATTTTCACTTAATCTTCAAAAGATTACAAGCTACTGGCATTTAAAATCTAATTTAAATGACTGAAATAGAGCTTTCTTTTAGAAAGGAAATGGTTAGTCTCTGATATTTGGGTCCTTGTGTTTTGGCTCCTCATTGGAATAGGAGGAAACTTTTTCTCCTGTAGAACCTGAATAATCTGCTGAAAGCCTGTGTTCTTCAAAGTCTGTGTGCTCCTCCGTAAGAGCAGAGGGYGTTGGAGTGGTGCTGCTGGAAGTGTGGGATGTGCCGTCTAAAATACATCCTTAAACTGGGGCTATAAGATTAGTTTGTAGCCATTCAACCTTATTTTGGATAATTAATTTTCAGAAGTGCTAATGTATTTCGCCTGTAGCGATGTTAACCCGCGGTGCTAAAAGCCCTACAGGGGCTCTTGGTTTTGGTGTATGTTGCAAGTTTGGGCTTTGAAAGAGAAACTACTGGATTTTCCTGCCAAGCCTGAGGAGGAGACGTTTTGGCATTTGTTTTATATTTCGGAATATCTTGATGTGACGTGCACCTACATGTTGTGTCTATTTAAGAGTATTTGGTGTAGTTAGGAATGATTCTGGAAGTTAAGTAGAGCCATGTYGGTCTAGGAATACCTGGTCGTTGTTTTTGGTTAGTGCCCCGATCAAGATTGCTAAGAGGAAGAGGGTGAATTCAGGAGTCCAAAAATACAAAGCTTGCTTAGAAGAGGAAGAAGAAAACAGAAGTATGGATACACAGTCTTTAATTACTTGAAATTAGTATAAAGGTGTCCGGAAATATCTRTTGAATAAATCTCAAGTCTTGGTGAAGTTAATTATGCTTGGAAATTACTCGCAGTCCAGTAAATCTGGTTAAATTATCTGTCTTGTGAAATAACTTTAGAAATGAGGCTGAAAACTCTGGTAACTACTGGTAATTTTATGAAAAATGCTAGTGCCATTCTAAAAATCGAAGTTTGAACAATTTGCTGAAATGAATTTGCAGAGAATAGAAAATGATGACCAAAAGCTGCAAAGATCTGCAGTACATTTGGTATTGCCTGACTGCTTTTCTTTTTCATTTTTCTTCTTTGTAATAGTGATCACATGGAAAATATTTATGGCTACTTAATGAAATACACCAATCTCGTCACTGGTTGGCAATATCGGTAAGTGTGTTTTCCTTTTTTTTTTTTTTTTTTTTTGAAGCAAGATCAATTCTTGGCGACATCTACACGAGCATGTCTCAGACTGTTTGATACTTAATGCTGTGATTTTTCATTTCCTGTAAGGTAAACTTTATGAAAGTTTCTTATACTTTCTGTACTATAGATTAAAGTAGTGTGTAGATGAGTAATAAACCCGTGTTAATAAAACAAATATTTTGGAGCGTGATTAAGAAGTTAGAAAAATGAAGTGGGGGTCTGAAGCAGTTAACTCCTTTGGTGGTTTATAACTGTGCTTAACTGTGTAAAAAGGATATGCAGCATTGATTAATGCTTTTTCTTCTCTGTTTAAAATACTGATTTTGTTTTTTCTGCTGAGACTTCTGCTTTGAGATTGATTCGTGACATCATTCAAAAAGTTGAGTTCCTTGCTGAAAATCCAAACTCAAGCAAGTGTCTGGCCTTTAATTCTATAGCATGTTTATCTCCCATGGAGTAACTTGGTTTTTCTTCAACAAGTGAAACTCTAGTGAGACTTCCCCTGTGATGCTGTTTCCAGAGATCACTGCAGAACAGTGCAATTAAATTAATGCTGGAGAGACAAGTCCTTAACACACTGCATTGCATGGCAGTGGAAGCGTAGGAATTTGGCTGAAGACTTGAGTCAATATACTTATCGTTATACTGAGCTGAATAGTTAAAGCATATTGTCTGCGTGAATTTTTTTTTTTTTTAACTTGGAACTGCTTCAGTTTTGCAAACTTGACTGTTCTGTATCTAGGGCTGTTTTGTCCTTAAAATTTATACACACACACACACACACACACACACACATATATATATATAAAATAGCCTTAGAATTCAGAATATTCTTTTAATTCCCCAAAATCTTGCAGTAGCATTCTTTTGTGGGCACAGTTCTGCTGTGCTATAACATTTCTGGCCTGCGAGGGAAAATTTGGTATGAATCTAATTTTTGTGTCGTCTTATTGGGATTTTATTCCTCACTTTTGGTGAGGTCTTACTGCCATGTGTCTTGAAATCCTAATCCCATCTCTGTCAGGGTGTGATGAAAGTCTTGACGCCACCCCCCCCCCACTGTCCCCCTTCTTAAAAAGAAAAATAACGAGCTGTTTTTATTTTGTGTGTTTGCTTTGTTATCGTTGCAGATTTTTCGTTTTAAACAATGACGCTGGCCTACTGGAGTACTTTGTGAATGAACAGTCCAGGCATCTAAAGCCCAGGGGAACCTTGCAGCTGGCGGGGGCTGTGATTTCACCCAGCGATGAAGACTCTCACACCTTCACCGTCAATGCTGCCAGTGGGGAGCAGTATAAACTAAGAGGTAGGACTTAAGTTACCGGACAGGGGACTCTTCCACTAGAGGACACTCCTGTCTCTCACCTGTGGCTTCAGTTCTGGTTTTGGCTGTGTGTCCATCCGTCATCCAAAGCAAAAGAACTTGTTTGGCAGACCGCTACAATGAGAGCGTTATGCATGAAACTGTCATCCCACCCTTATCAAAGAACCATCCTTTTCTTTGGATGGCTCCTTACTCTTTGGGTTTGATGATTTTTCAGAAGACCGTGAACTTAATATGAATAGGATGGAGGTTTAACCTTCATGTATAGTGTCCTTAAACTGTACTGATTCAGAATTTTCCAAATTACTTTATGTAACAGTACTGTACTGTATTGATGCTTGTAGAGGGCTACATTAGTTCTAATGTTAACATATTAGCCTTTTTGTGTTGGCTGTAGAAGCCTGTTTTCTGCTTTCTTAGACTACAGAAATCTAGGATAATATCTTTAGTATCCCTTCCCTTGAAGGTTTGCTGTCCTATTTTCCTCTTCAGGGTACCTTATTCGTCTACCAGGAAAATATACATCATGTAGTTGGATTAAAAATGCCTGGGGGATTTGTTGAAGCTTTTGTGCCGCCAAAAAAAAATAAAATAAAATAAAGTACCTGCCATGTATGTTGAACTTGATTTAATGTTGTAGCGAATTACAGCTTATTTTAAGATYACAAAACATTTTATCTAAAACTTGTTCAAGTCCTTTGTCTGTTTTAAAGAATTAAGCAATCTTTTGTTCATATTTTGTCGTCTCTTACATAATCCTTTTGGTTTGCTTTTATTAGCCACTGATGCTAAAGAACGGCAACACTGGGTTAGCAGGCTGCAGATATGCACACAACATCACACGGAAGCTATTGGCAAGGTATTGTATGACTGGTATTTTCTTGGGCAAAAATAGTTTGGGCTGGTGGTAAAATCAGATCTAGGACAAGTACTGCCAAAGGAGAGTAGCTGGGCTTAAACCTCATGGCAAGAAACATCCCTCTGAGTAATAAAGGACTTGTAATAGAAGTATGATTTAGTGATGAAACAAAGTAAAGTCACTGTTGTCTCTGAAGAGCTGAGCGGTTCTCCTAGATCAGGTACTCTTGAGGTGGTGTATACAAAACAGGCGGAGCTAAAAGATCAGAGTAATAGTCCAGTGTCTTCCAGTGGTTTTGCATTTTCTTAACGGATAATGAAATAGGTCATCTTCAGTGCTATTGAAGCCCTTCCCTTGGGTTGGGAAATTTACTTTTCTTTCACTAGATGTTAAACCCATTCAAACCCAGCCTACCAGTATGTTTCGGATGAATTCAGTTTTTAGTACTACTGCAGGTCAAGGGCTAGTCTTCAAATCAGATGAAGTGGTGCATACTGATCTATCACATTTCACAGATTGCTTATAATCACACTGTAAAGCAGGACAACTATCAGCAGATAGTGCAAAATATTTATTTAGCAGTTGCTACCAATACATTACTAGGGTTTTGTAATCTGTCTTTGCTTTATAAAAATCGAGGATTAAAATTCTGCTATATGGTTCAAATTAGAGTATTTGCTGGGTATTAGGAATTAATTGTAAATGTTTCTTAATATGCTTATTTATTCACTAGAACAACCCTCCTCTGAAATCTCGCAGCTTCTCTCTTGCATCCCAAGGAAGTGGCAACTCTCCTGGTGTGCAAAGAAGACCCAGCCAAAATGCAATTTCTTTTTTTAATGTTGGACATCACAGATTGTCAACTGGAAAAAGAGTTCCTATTCTGCAGCCAGATCATCTTGTGGATGTTAGAGAGGTTTGTATGCCTCAAATAATCTTTTGAAAGAACTGTTGTATTGTCTTAGGATGGTGGAGAAACCTGCTACTCCTACCTGGATTTACTGTTGTACACATGTCCTAAATTATTATTGCAGAGCTGTGGGAGGATAAGTAACCTGCCCTGATTTGCTGTTAGAAGCATGCGGAGTATATTCTTTGACTTCTTTGTGCTCTGCGATAATATCCTGACACTCAAGGCAGAACTTTGCATGTTTTGATCCTTGCAGGGCCTACCACTACAGCTAACAACGGTGTACCCTGTAACGAAGTATAACACTGTATACTATGATACTGTTATATCATATGCTATTTCCTCCCCATGTCAGATAATTGAAAAATTGACTAAGCTCCTCTTGTACCTCATATGACTAAGAAGAACTTGGTCATGGTTGATGTTGAAGAATATTAGTATGACTTTCTGGCATACTAATTCATGTGGCCAAATTGTCAAGGGTTGGATGTGATTGGGAAGAGAGCGGAATAAAATGAGCAATTCAGAAGTATGTTTTCATTGACTATTCATTCAGACTTAGTGTCTTTTGGAAAAGATAGAAATAATAACCTGCCTATCTTGACTGACAGTAATTGACTGACTGCTCATTGATTTAACTTGTGAATATTTACTGTGTGGATCATATAAATCTAAAGCTCCTACTAAAGTGTAATTTTAAAGTCAATAAATAATCATGCTGTGTCACCAAACTGAATAACAATCAAAAGAGAACAYGAATATTGTTTTCTGCGCTTTTTGCAATGCTAAGAAAAATTATTCCTCCTTACTTTGACAAAACCCAAACAGTGAGAAACCTAATTACAGGACTCAAGGAATCCTCAGTAAAGGTAGTTTTTCCAAACTTTGAAGTTACTATGCTTAGCTTTTTGAAGCATCTTTTTGCTTGGATACAATGCCTTCAATTTTTTTTTGATTTTAATATAAAATTAAAATATTTAAAATAACAAAGGGCAGGTGTGTGACTGCTACACTTGAGCATAACACAGCTTGAATAATTGCAAACCCGGTTTGGTTAGCTATGGGAAGAACCCTGCTCTTCCTAAGTGCCTGCCACACTGTTGATTCTTTTTTAATTTGCCCACGAATGCACTGTAGTTGGCTCTTCTGTCAGTCCCTTTTCCTTCTACTTCTTCCCCTTGTTCTTGACCAAACGTGTCTTGCTGCTGACTTGGAAACCTTGCAAAACAAGAGATCTAAGAGGATCTTTATGCTGACTTGCACTAATTACAGGCGTGTGTGTTTGCAAAACAAGAACCATGACCCCTGTACTTTGAACGGATTCAGAGTTTTCAGTTAGCTCTGTTGAGGGGGAAAGCTCTCTCTCTTGTTTACAAATCTGAGCCTATACGAGGGGAAAAAGTGTGCCCTTTGGAAGGGGAGATATGCCTATCTGAACTCGCATGTTAATTATAGCATTGCTTGCTCTATTGCCATAAGAGAAGGACACTGCTTGTGACATGGTACTATATCTTGTCAAACTCTTCTGTACATCTGTGCAGTTGGACTTTATTTGTACTTTTTGAAGGGATGCACCAAACTAGTCTCTGAGGCTAGACACAGAGTTCCCTATTGCATTACATTAGAGTCATAATCTTTAAGGAGGCGTTGTTGCTTTCCATGACTCTGCAGTGTCCTGTGAAGTGGTATCTGATGCTGGAATGAGGTGCTTGGGTGCTACCACAGCATAAATTATTAATAGCAAAGATCATCAGAAGGGCCGTGATGATTTGTCAACTAATCGTCTGTGGCATGCTTACCCCTTTTTTTTTTATTATTTATTTTTAATACAGTAGAACTGTTCAAAGTATTGGAAAAAACTTTTACACAAGGATTTAAGTAACACGTTCATGATTGGAAGAAGATATTTCATATGTTCTGATATTAACCAGTGTGTTTGCATAAGCGAGGCTATATGAAAGGTATTTTACTACCTTTCTGAATTGTTACTCTTAGGACATGCTAAGGCTGACTGTGCACAGTTCACTCCACTTTTAAAGAGCCGTGTGCTCTGTAAATTCACACCTTAGCATACTATGTAGCCAAGCCCTGAAATGTTCCAAATGCCACATAATGTGAAGTTGAATGAATACTTATTGCTTGAGTATTTATTGTATAAAACCTTAAAAGCAGTTCTTGGAAGAGATTACAAGCCAGGATGCTGAAAGAAAACAGGCACTGCCAGAGCTGGTAAATTAACAAACTGCCGAGTGTTGTGGCAGACGTGCACGTATGCATCTCGGATTCTTTTGAGAAATTATTCTTCTGCTCTCCTTATTTGATCTGTTCCTAGGTTTAACTTAACTGCCAGAATGTATAATCGTTGCAGATCAGTGATATCCAGTTACGTTAATGCTGTTACATCTTCTCAGAAAAGTAACTAGCAAGTATAGAAGCCTGTGCTCATCCCCATGATCCTAAGAAAATCGGGCAATATTTTGCTTCTGTGAGTTCAAAGAGGAAAGTGTTTAGTTTTTTCAAAGACCACAGTGTGCTGCTTGATGGCCGGTGTGCTTTGCCACTGTATTTTCAGGCAAATGTACTGTTGCAAGTTCCATGATGCAGGGTTGAATAGCCCTGTTTGGAAGGAAGGAGAGAAACAGCTTGGGGGAGAACAAGGGGGAAAAATAACTATAAGAAAGCTTTAATTTCAACCCATCATGAAGGCAAAAATCCTGGTTTTTGTTGTTGTTCTGTTTTTCTCTGTGTAGTATACAGTGAAACAATCATCCTAAGCATGGTGATAATGCAGACCGTAAATGAGAATCCTGGCTAGTTTGGCCTGTGAGATACAGGTCTTGTCCAATAAAGCACTGGATCCATCTTGTAAAGAGTGACAAGACCTTGACATCCGTAGGAAGATCCTCATAGATTGTCTCTTTCCAGGCTGTGCAGASCACAGAGCTTAATTACTCTTCATACACTCCCTGTGCCTGTGTGTGTGTGTGTTCTTTTTTTTTCCTTTTTTCCCCCCCTCCTCTTGTCCCTATCAGCCAAGCATGGAAAGTGCTTGATGTTTACTGCAGCATGTGCCATGTTCGAATCCCTCTTTGCCTTTTTTGAAGTCGTCTTGATGTTCTTTCGCTTGTTAATATACTAGTGCCATGGACTGCAGTGGGAATTTCATCATGCATTTCATGGAATTTTAGTGGCTGCATTAAGCACAGTAATGTATGGTTAACTTTACATGTGAAGCTAGCACATCTTATTACCTTGTTTTATTAATATTGTAAAATATCTTTCCGGACCCTTTGTGTTCACAGCTCAACATATATCACACAACGTATTTTCATCATCTTCTGATTAAAACTGTTTTATTTGATAGATGATGTCTCAGGCTGAGGGCCAGCAGAGAGACTTGATCAGGAGCATAGAATGCCTTCCTGTCTCCGGTCACCTTACGTCCTTGGATCAAGACCTATTAATGCTCAAAGCAACTTCCATGGCAACCATGAACTGCTTAAATGACTGCTTCCATATTCTCCAGTTACAACATGCTTCACAACAAAAGGGATCCTTACCAGCAGGTGGGTATAGATGCTCGCAAAGACCTGAATCCTCTAACAGCTATGAAGCCTGTACCACTTCACTTGCAAAAATGCTTATTCTGCTAAATCGAGTTTCTCATGGGCAGAGCAAACAGCCTGGTTTCTTGTGAGCTTTTTCAGAGTTGGACTTCCTGGTGGTCGTTTGAACTGCTGAACTTATTTTTCATCATTTTCTCTGTTTCCTTGCCCTCACACACACACTTTAATACTTATGAAAAGCATTTACATACATGTAGTTTTCACTTTTAGTTAAAACATTAGAATGCAAAGCTCTAAATCTGTACAGGTTATTAGTAATATTATTTATACATCAATATTTTTATTTTTGGTTAACATCCTAGTCTAAAACATAGACTAAGGTGAGCTGTATTCCCCTCTGAGGCTGGAACAGCCTTGCAGGCAAATGCAAATTGGTTAAAGGTAAACCTATTTCTTTCTCTCTATCTTTTTTTTTTTTTTTTTTTTAAATCAAATGAAAAAGAAAAGCTGGTTGAGTGAGATACAGTAAAGAACAAAAAGTGATGATGATGAACAGACCTGTATAACTTTCCCCTTCATTTTGAATTTATTTGTGGGTCTGGTAAAATTCTGTTCGGAATATGTTGGGTAAGTGCTTGTCAGGCTTAAAATATGAGGATTAAAAAATATATAAAATTGCCAATTTGCTATAAGTTGTTTGAACCAAAAATGAAAGAGTATAAATTGCCCTAGCTGCATCAATGTGTACCATAAATGAGAGAATTAGAGATGATTAGGAAACTTGCAGCGATTGACTTGAATTTAGGATAAGTTAAAAGTGAAATCATGTACTTGATTAGAAAGTACTTCACTATCAAAAAGGCAGATTGTGATAATAAGTTGCAACTCTTTAAAGAAGAAAAAAGTTGAAAGTGAGGACAGCTATAAACTCTGAGATAAATCTGTGTTGTAGCAGAGCAGAAGTGCTGGCAGCTGAGCAAAAAAATATGGAGTGAATGCTTTTAGGGGAAAAGAAGATTGCTGATAAAGAAAATAGCATTTTTTTTCTACCTGAAATAGTCAAGAACAGATTTGAATATGGTCTTCTAGTTGAGAGAAAAACATTAGTAGGGAAATCCTGTCCATTCACAAAATTAAAACACAATTTGTGTCTCATCACTTTTAAAAACCTCTTTGAATTTAGCAAGGAAAATTAAACAGAACTTAATAATCAAGAAAGCTATTTTAAAAGTAGCTGAAAGGAGGGAGCGCTTGTCAAATTAATCAAATGTATAGCCAGCCARCATGGAGTAAATGCAGTCTGGGGCATGTAATTAGAGATTATGTTGAAAGTTACAGTTGGAAAAGCATATAGCATTTGTGAAGAGATTTTAAAGATGATGAAAACCTTTTCAAAAAGGTAAGTGACAGTGAAATTCTGAACATCTATTTCCAGACTTCTATGGAACTTTCGTTTGAATGACTAAAAAAATTAAGCTACCGAGGTGTTCTGTATGTTTCTGAGGGATTCACTGTGTTAATAGATTAATGATGAATGCACTCTAAGGAAATAAATTATCTTGCCAGGGAAAAAAGTTGTCTAGTTCTGTTTGTAAAGCTGTACCTTTTTTTTTCTTTCTTTCTTTCCTTCCTCCCTCCCCCTGCTCTCCCCAATAGTTTGCTGCTGATAATGCTACTGGTTTCGCAATTAAGCTTTCTCTGCCAGTTGTAGTTGAGGATGTGACCTGGTTCCAGGTAACAGAGATCTGGAAATAGAGGGTTGTGTATGGTATAAGAAAATCCAGCAGCAGCCGCCTTGGTTCCAAAGTACCGGAAACAGCGATACTGCGCTAGAAATTACTACTCCCTAATTAGTGTTTGCAACCTAAGAAAGATGCTTTGTCACAGTTTGCGTGTGTATTTTTCAGTAAAAACTTACTGGAGTCACCTGTAATTTATTAGCCTTTGCAAAGAATGGAACATTTGCATTATTAATGAGGAACTCTATCCATTGTGATAAATAGCTGGGAGTAACTAGAGACGCTGGAATCATTGAGTGGGTGACAGCTTTTTCTTTTTCTTTTTTTTTTTTTTGAGTGACTATTATTTATTCAAGAGCACATGCTTGCCTTGCTTTCAGATGAGAAAAGACAACTGCCCTTTCCAGAGAAAACATTGGCCAAATAACTTCTGCTTTAGCTCTTTCTAGTCTACAGCTGACCTGGGTTTGAGAAGGTACCAGGGGAGCACACTTTTTTGCTACCAGTTAAAGCAAATTGTGAGGGTTACTTAACATTCCCCTGATATTGGGTTCTGCCTGGAGTGTCTGATTACACCTTGCATGACACCAGCTAGTTTCTCTGGTACAAGTTGCATGTATTACAGCTCACCAATCGCAGGGTTTGTGCTAATGATCACCGAAGGTGGTGTCTCATTGCACCACCTTTGTTTTGTGGCTGCTGAAGGGATTGATTGCTGAAGGACCTAGCTGCTGCTTTCAGCTTTTCCTTGGAAAAGCTGTTTTGTGAAAAGTACTATTTACTTGCCTTTTGGAGGATGAGTAAGCTTCAGCGCAAACTTTCTTTTGCTTCAGGAACAACTATCAGTTGGCTGGAACCAAAGATATCTCTCTCAAACCACTTCAAAAATGGAGCAGCGCAGAATTTCTCGGCAGAGATAAACAAGCCAGCGTCTGTCAGAGAAGAGCAGTCCGTTTCCGAGGCTGGCCAGCTAACAAGGGTAAGGTAATGTGAAAATCCCATTTCTGTGGGGAGTGGTTCTGTGGAATATCTGTAAATGGTTTTATCAAATGATGTAAAAACGACTTCATTAGAATTCTTCTCATACTTTTCTCCTCAATTAGCTGTGTTGGAGGAAGAGCGAGTACAATTGCAAGAAACAAAACTTTCTACTTTGCTTTTTCAATAAATTTTGCTTCTTTCTATAACTAGCTGTCAAAAGGAGGGAGAAAATTTGGGCAGTAGTAGAAGGTATATAAATAGGCAGTATTTCTTTGCATTTTGATCCATAACAACTGAAAATTGAAGTGCAGAAAACCTAATTGGAATTTATGACACTTTCAAAATGAGCCCAAGAAAAGCTGCCTAAGTAGATGAGAAACAAAATTGCCAGTTTCCAGCTATTAAGACTACCTGTATTTCTTTTCCAGTTCTTATTGAATCTGTTTTTCTTAATTTGAGCAACTCTCATCACTTGACTTTAGGATGGCTTAATGTATTTGAAATACAGCGGCAATCTATATCATCATAAATGTCAAAATTAATTAAAGTGCAAAATATTAAAATAAAAGAACAGCAGGGATTATGGAAAGAACTTGTTTTCCTAACTAAACTAGAAAACTGTAATTACATTCTTCTTATACTAGCTGCTCTCACACAGTTTGAGACTATATACTTCTGAAAAGATTATATGCTGTTGTATATCTCCACAACACCGTCTTGTTTGACTTTTGCTATCTTACAGCAAAATAGAAAGTGCAAAGACTTTTCAGTGGCCATTGTTTATGGATTTTTTTTTTCTTTTTTAATAAATCTGACTAGCTGCCACGAAGTCAAGAAACGGAAGCTTTCAAATAAATCAATTTAAAACTCCTTCCTTCTAATAACTAAGCAAGTTAAGAGTTCAAGTGCTTTATGTATGGCCTTGTCTTGTAGCTGGGATGTGACTAGTCTTATTGTTTCCTTTGGATATTTTCTGCTATTTTATTTATGATTGCAGAGCAGTGTAGCATGTGTGGAAAGGAGAGACCTCTGGGGTACTGCAGTTTCAATCAGGTTGTGGGCTCTCGGTGGAAGGACTCAGACCCCTGGGCTTCCCGTGGTGGTTGGGTGTTCACAGTTTTGCCTTGATCCGATGGCGGCAGGTCCAGAGGAACCGCCTTCATTTAGGCAGATACATATTGCTGCCCTCTCGCGGTGTTCGTCGCATCTCCCCTCTGCATCTGCCTGCCTCCCGGCTCTGCGTGCTGGCGAAACGCTGCTTTGAGTGCTGAGAAATGCCCTTGCTGCCTGCAGCATTCAGCTTTCTGCTTGCGAGGCGGTGGYTGTTGCAGCAGCGTTGGTGTTTCTGCTAGTCCGTCTGGATGCATTGAACTAATAGACACCCTACCCTGTCTGTGTGTGAGTGTGTTTGGTGTTTTTTTTAACTCCAAATCTCCTTTTTTTGCTGTTAGGATTAGCACTAGCAGCAGCACTGATAACGCTAGTGAAGGCTGACTACCCTGTAGGTGTGTTAATTGCTTGCGAGCATGTAACTAGGAACTACAAACCTCGTCATACAAACCAGAGCCGGATCATTGCTGCAACCGTGGGAGTAACGATACCACTGTGATGGCAACAGTGGAAAGCTGAAGCAGTGGGAGGTGGAGGAGCGCCCTCAGGACTGCTGGGATTTCTGCTAGCTTTTGTTTCACTGTGTGTGTTGGGTGCCTGTAACTCTTCTGTGGGGTCACAAAACTTACAGGAAAAGATGTCAAACTTGCTTCTAAGCTTTTTTTTTTTCTTCTTTCTTTCTTTTTCCCCCCCGACCTGTGAGAGAAACGATTGGAAATCTTAGCCTGAGTCCTCTATGTGAAATCTGCACTGAGTTATTTTAATGTCCTTTTTAAATTCTTCAACTGTTGTTTATCTTGGGAGTAGATCCAATTGTATAGCTCTCTGCAGGGATTTGTTCAGTCTTTTTTCATACATGGACGATTAAATACAATATGAAGTCTTTTTGGATATTGTCTCGACAATCACATATTTGAGCTGATGTTTATGGCTCTTATCCCAGGAAGCTGAAGAAATAAATCCAGATGAGGAGCTGGAGGATATCTGTGATGATAAAGAAGATGATCTAGGAGCAGTGGAAGAACAGCGCAGTGTTATCTTGCATCTCTTGTCTCAGCTGAAACTTGGCATGGACTTAACAAGAGTAAGTAACTGAAGTATGAAGACTAGTTGCAGTAGAAGTAAAATGCCATTTTAAACTCAACTCCTGTACTGAATTATTTTGAGTTTCATATGAAAGTGAGGCCTGTAACAACTTCAGGTCCCAAGGTCTGATATTCTGTAGGCATTAAGTGAACAATGTATTGAGGGAGTTGATTTGCTTTAATGCAACTGGCCATATCTCTTCTGTCATAGTCTTTTTTTGGTTCTTTTTTTCCTACTTCTTTTTGGCTTTCTTATAATGGGTTCTGTTTTCTTTTCATGTTGTGTTTTCTACTTCCTTCTCAAAATTTTTTCTACTTTTTTTCAGTGATCTAGCCTTGCATTTGCATTCATGCTGCTAGAAGTTTTCTTTTGGTTCCCCACCATCCACACTCAGATGTCTGTTTACCCCTTCCTCTGTCCTATTCCCATTTCTGGTTTTGCTCATAGCTATAGGAAGCAGGAACAAAGTTTTATGGGAGAGAAGTGGTTTCACACCCTTGTGCAGATNAAAAAAAAAAAAAAAGCTTTGAAAAAATTAATACTTAGTTGCTACTATGCAACTTGGACAGCAAATCTGGAAGAACTGGGCTGCTACCAGCTTATATTTCTTTCACTCCTTTAAGGACTTTTCTTACCATAAGCAGTAGACATTTTTAAAGAAAAATTAGATTCTACAGGTAATGGCATGGAACTAGGAAATCGCTTTTTCTTTCTTGGAATTACATTATATATATATATATATATATATATATATATTTTTTTTTTTTTTCCTTCCCCAGCCTTTTTTGAGCAGTACTACTCAGCCACTAAGGACACTTGTATTGTGGATCTTGCATTTCTCAGTTTAGAAAAAAGACGGTATGAACAGGCCCTGCTTCCTGTGGGCTGAACTTAAACCTCTGCTGCATAATCAGGAATTCATTACAGTCACTCTTCCCCTTTAGGTCGTTGTTCCGTTTATATGGGAGATTGGTTTTGTTCTGTTTTTCATAGAACAGGTTATCAGATCTGTCTTCCTCCTGTTTTTGGCGTTTGGCTGTGTTTGTACAATTGTCTTTAGCAGGGAGCAGACAAAGCATTGACGTGTAACAAGTCTGACTTCAAAACTAGATAAAGAAGTTGTTAGAATCGTATTTAAGTTAAATCTCAGGGTTCTGAAGTGAAAAGCGTGTTTAGTATTCCAGGCGGGCATTATAACGCACCCTACCTGATGGTCTGCACCTGATCTAGATGGACTGTTTTGGTCTCATGGTTGTGACACCCTCGCTTGCTCATGACAACAGCATTAGTTACTGAGTCTGTCGCTACCGCTACAAGAAAGGAAAAGACTGATACCCACAGCCTCTTACTCCTTCAATATTAGTACTCATGGCCCATCAAAAGATAAGACTGCTGTTTTTATAGCGGTAAATGTCACTGGAAAAGTATAAAATCCTCTGCTCTGAGGTGCAGGATCAACTCATACTATGTTATTGCTGATGGATGCTTGTCCAAGCTGCTCTCCAACGGCTTTGCTGAAAGAGAGACTGCTGGCTTGCAAGAGCACCAGAATAGCTTGCCTGCTGTTCTCTCCATTAGACGAAACCTTTCCTAACCTCTGCTCTGGATCTTCTTTGCTGTAGTTTGAACTCCTTTCTACTTGTTTTTTCCTCCGTAGACCTGCTGAACACATTGTTCCTTTCTTTGCAGCTGTTTTATGTTTTTGAAGGATGCCGGTCCCTTTTGGCCTCTCTGGCCTGAGTAGTCCCTGTTGGGTTTTTTCCCTTGTAAATTGCTTTTTCAGGACTATGATCACTTTATTTCTTTGTACCTTAGAAGAGGAACAAGGAAGTTCAATCTGAAAGTGTGGTGTCCATAACGGGACAGAATACCTGCCCTGCAGACTTCCCTTATATTTAAAAAAACAAAAACAAACCCCACTTGTCACTTTGTTTTACTTACTGGAGCCTTTTGGGTTTTCTTTTATTTCAGGTGGTTCTTCCCACTTTCATTTTAGAGAAACGATCGTTGTTGGAGATGTACGCAGACTTCATGTCCCATCCGGATCTCTTCATTGCCATCACAAATGGCACTACCCCTGAGGACCGGATGATCCGCTTTGTTGAATATTATCTCACTTCGTTTCATGAAGGTCGCAAAGGAGCTATTGCAAAGAAACCGTACAATCCCATCATTGGAGAAACGTTTCACTGCTCTTGGAGGATGCCGAAGAGTGAAGTAGCCACTGATGCAGGCAGTAACTTATCTGCTCATTCCCCCTCAGAGCAAGTAACTCTGTCAAAAGATCTGGAAGGCCAAACAGAGCTGGACTATTATACAGTAAAATTTGTAGCTGAGCAAGTGTCCCACCATCCTCCCGTCTCAGGGTTTTATGCCGAATGTGTAGAGAGAAAGATGTGTGTCAATGCTCACGTCTGGACAAAAAGTAAATTCTTAGGAATGTCAATAGGAGTGACAATGGTTGGTGAAGGTAAGTGTAAGGGTTTTTTTCATTTTTATTCGTTTTAGAAGGTTGAAATACTAGTTTGAGAGAAAAWTTGATGTTGTATGCCCCAGGCAGAAAAACAAATGAACGCTGCTCGGTAGTTTTGTTGCAAAGTCTTTTCAGAAAAATCCAGTTGTAGAGATGTCAATTGCTATTGTGGGTTTTCAGTTTTTAATTTTTTTTAAATATACTTTTGGTTTTMCTCTAATCCTTATTATCTGAGAACTTTAATGTATCTCATTCAAAGAATTTGTACTTCATTTTTACTGTTTACAAAATAAAGAAGATATTACAGGTCCTCATTATAAAGTGCAAGTTTTCGTATGAATAAAAACCTAGATAGGCTTATGTTTTGCCAAAAATCAGAATTATATTCAGAAATAGAATTTTGAAGAAAAAGGACAGTTTACTGTAATGTAAACTGATTTCTACGGATGTTTCCAAACCATTGGACAAGTTAGTTCACATCACACATTCATTAAACAGAAATGCTATTCTGTTAGAACATATTATGTATCTTACTATTCAGGCTTTTTCTTTTAACTACAGAAATTAGACCCCTTAAGTGCAAATACCCTTCTCCATCCCTAAAACTGTAATTTCCCTTTAATGCTAGTATTTTCTGGTTCTGAATGGGAGGATGCTTTCTCATCTCTTTGGTGTTTCTTGTGCATATTGCCCAGTACCTGGGGATTTCAGGTGCTTGGCTATAGGCTGCGTACTGGCAAGGGATGTGGAAGGCACGTCTCAATGTTTTGCCTGTACCAGGTAATTCCCAAAGCTAACGCCTCCTCTAGGGCGTTTCTCAAATCATGAAATGAATGTGAATAAGATGAGAAAGTCTGAAAGTGCAGCTTCCAAAACACACGCTGATAGTATGCTGTAGAGGCATGGGTCGATGCAAACAGCAACCAGCTGCCATACTAGGTTTTTTGTAATGCTCAGAGGTAGATTTTGTGAGTATGGATATATATATATATATATATATATAAATTTTTTTTTTTAAGGAAACGAACAAAACCCCATGTCCTAAAACCCAAAGAAAAAATTGAGTTTTTGAGACTATTGTTGACCTTTGTTGCAAAAGCAGCTGCCAGGAAAGAGCTATGTTTGTCCTGGCAGAGTGCTGCGGTAAGGAGGATTGTCTCCGTTTCCTGCCTTCAGGTAGGATAGGATGTATTAAAGGGGAAAGAAATGGAGCAGGAATGCCAGCCCTGCTCAAGAGCTGTCGTTCAGGGTATTCATTCCTTATTTCCTTTTGACAGCATAAATCTGGTATCGCTGTGCTCCAGAACCATCGGTAAGATAGCAGCAAGCACTTGTACATACTACTAAAAACGTATGTTGCACAGTACAATATTATACTTGATGGGTCAATATTACTGGGATAAATGTCTTTTCCCAAAAGAAACATAAATGCATGTTACTCAGTACTTTCAGCAAAATGTTTGTATCTAGAATCTGTAATAAATGTCATTTTTGTGAGTCATTTTTCGTGTGAGTGGCTATGAGGAAAAATAGTCAGAAGTAGCCTTGGATATATATTGCAATAACTTGTTTGGTCGTGTCTAAAATGATGCTAATTTAGGGACTCTTGTATTTCTTCCTGCAGGTCTCCTAAGTCTCTTGGAGCACGGGGAAGAATACACGTTTTCTCTGCCTTGTGCATATGCGCGATCAATTTTAACTGTTCCTTGGGTAGAACTAGGAGGAAAAGTCAACATCAATTGTGCAAAAACTGGGTATTCTGCAAGTATTAACTTTCACACCAAACCCTTCTACGGTGGCAAACTGCATCGGTGAGAACACTTCTTTACATTTTTCCACGTAGTCTGTGCTATCTGACTCCTGTAGCTGTATAACTAACCTTTTCTGTGTGCTGAATAATACTGATTTGACAGTCTGAGGGAAAATATACTGTTTTTCCTGTTCTTGAACACTTGAGATACAACTGTTCTTAAACAATCTTAGCTAGACAAATCTATCTCATGAGCCTCATGGAAAAATTAGATTGCATTTAAGGACAGTAAGGGAATCAGTATTATTTTCTGAATCTTGGTACAAGGCACTGGGACGAAAGGACTCCTGGCTTTTATTTCTGAGCCGCAGATTTCTCTTGTTACTGCCAGGAGCTGCTCGGTATTTCTTATCTTTGCTTGATTTGTTTGAAATGAGGTCGATCAGGCTGTCTTAAAGGGCTACTTGGTGGTTGCAAGGTGTATTGTAATTGCCTTGAATTTTCTCGCTGAAATACCTCAGCAGTATTGCTAGTATACGGCAGCAGTCCCCAGCTTGCGTTTAAACAGACGGTAAAAAATACTGTAGGGAATTTCACTGAATAGTGTACTGTTACTTCTTGGTAATACAGAGGTTCCCTCAAGTTTAAGCAACTTAGGGGAAATCTCTAGGTAAAAAAAAATATATATATATATATATTTTTTTTTTAATTATTAAAAAAAGCAATGGTAATTCTTCATGGGGCAGCTGTACTTGTGCATGTTGAAAGACTAACAGGTAAAGGAAGGCAAGCCCAGGGAAAGGCTGTGTGCGACTATTTCCAGCAAATTTCAGGAAACATCTGCGCACCTGCTACCTTTTGGATTGTGCTTTTTAAGTGAACTTAATGGAAAAGCAGAAGACAAAAGCTTCGGGGACTCATTGGCATTGATATTCTATCTATACACTGTGGATTAGCCTTGTACTAATGCGGGGACAATGAATTAAGGAGAAAATTCAGTGGTAGTCAGGCAAAGAGTATCGGACTCTGGAGGGCTTGGTGGTCCGGCGTTCACGGGACAGCGCGTGTTCCAAATCCTTCCTAGCTATTTCGTTGTGACCTCTTGCACGTCGAATCTCGCCAGCCCGAACCTCAGAAGCCCTTAAGCGAGGGTTGCTTTAACACAGCACGGAAAACCAGCGCTCTTCTATAAATCCCTTTTGGATGTAGAGTTTTCCAGACCGAGCTGTTCAAGGCACTCTAACCATTGAAAATTTGCGGTCGTGACGACTGGACATTGCCAAAAGGAGCTCGAGGGGAAACAGCAGCGTTGCCGTGGTTACCTGGCGCGCAGCGAGTTGCTATAGCGACGCTGGAGACTCTCGGTAGTGACCCTTGTTGTCAGCCCGCAGCTGGGTGTTGGYTCCTTGGTCCTGTGCCCCTTGAGCGCAAGGAAATACTGCGGGGGGTGAGAAGAAGTAGGCAGGCTTATAGCAACCGTACCGTGCTT
Source organism: Apteryx rowi (assembly GCF_003343035.1). Classification (NCBI taxonomy): domain Eukaryota; kingdom Metazoa; phylum Chordata; class Aves; order Apterygiformes; family Apterygidae; genus Apteryx; species Apteryx rowi. The sequence goes on along the minus strand of NW_020451000.1, from coordinate 306,168 downwards.
AGAAATAAATGTTAGAGGGTTTTTTATTACTAACACTGATTCAGATTGGTATCGTGATCCGCAGCGCTGGGAATAGCTGTGTGTCGCAGGGTAAAGCTAATGGGAAGAAATATAGGTGACGGTGAGAGCTTAGTGTAGCAGCTCCATCCTGCACCTGAGCATGGAGTGATAAAACCTTGTTTACTTTAAGGTGTGCAGAGACAGTAATTTGTGACCCATATTAAAATATCGGACGCCAGTATTGTATGGTAACCACACAGCACTCGGAAGAATTAAACTCTTAGTTGCATTGCCAAAGATGGAGCTGCAAAGCCCGACCTCAGGAGTCCCTGGGGATTCGGTCTGGCCGGACATCTCCTGAGAGGAGGATGGGGACTTCACCGTGTGTAAGAGCTTCAGCGAGGTGGGAAAGCCGCAGGGTGAAAAAGCAGCCTGAAATGAAGGCTGCTTGCTTGTCGCCTACTCTTTTAGTTGCTTCCAGGAGCTGTTAGGCATTTGTTAACACCCTGCAAAAAAAAAAAAAAGAAAAAGGATTTACATCTGTTCCTATTGCTTATGCTACTCCAACTCTGGCCTGTTTTCTTGACTGAATCTTTAATTTTTGTAATAGAAAACTGTGCGCCTAAGGAGCATATTCTTTGCAGCCTGTTTTGCAAGAACTTTGGAATAGAGCTAAATTTGTGTGTAAGAGTTTACCAAAATTCAGATGACTTTTAATAAATGGCAAAGGGTTTTATTTTCTTTCCCTGAATGTGCTCGGTGCGGGAAGGGGATATGTGTTTTTGGAAGGTCGGTGTTTTCCTCGGGCGTCTCCGATCGCCGGGCTGGTGGGGAGCGAAGCATCCTGTGGCGCCCCCGCGCTGGCAGCGCCCTGCAGCCTCGCTGCCCGCGAGCGGCTGACGTGTGCACGGGGACCTCTCGGTGGGAGCGCGGGCGAGCTGCTGTCTCGGGGTCCTCCGCTGCGCGTGCGGTTGTTCAAAGCAAATGAAGCCAAACCGATGACGTGCGAGTTCGGTGTCATTAGCTACACGTCGTGTCAGCGTGAAAGAGAACAGAGCGCTGTGCGCGCACGAAAGAGCTGCTGCGGGAAGGGGAAGCCGCAGGGTAACATGCTGTAGAGGGTTTGCTCACAGCTAATTGGAGTTTAATTGAAGCTGGAGATGGTGTGTTTGTGAAAACCTGCAGCGCCCTGCAAGTCAGATCGTGTCTTAAGTCTAGTTTGCATAGCTAGCAAAGCCTTGTTCTTCTCTTTCCTTAAAGAAAATAGCAAGCTCCGTTTGAGCCTTTTAATTTTAACTTCTGAACAAAAAAGGTGGCAAAATTTGCTTGCCCAGTTAAACTCAGTTTCCTCTCTTCAATTCATAATGAAATGATTGTCATGGGATCTTTGGACAAGTCTTGATGTTGAACAGAGAAATATGTATGTGTGTAGTTATGGGGACATTCAAATGTCTGTGCAAAATTTTGAGGTCTTAAAATGTTACATATTTAGAGGAACATTTTAATATCTTACGAGCAGCAGAGGTTCCTGTGGCAGACAGGAAAGAAAAGCAGTTCTCCTGGTCCCTGGTTTGTCTTACGCAGTGGCATTTCCTACCTTGCATTCTGTCCTTGCGTATCTGATACTTAGGTGAGCAACATAAAAATGTAAAAAGAGTTTACGTATGGAGAACATTCAGCAGTAAAGACTATGAGATCAAGTGTCAGCAGGTAGTGAGATATATTCTTGGTAAAAAGCTGCCTTTTATTTATTTTTTAATCTGAACTACATATCTGATGTAATATTTCAAGTAGATGATGTCAACTGCTGGTAACATCTGATATCCTGTATTAGTTTCTCTTTCAATTCTGTTAAAAGTGAAATTTTGAAACAAGTTTAAGCTGAAGCTTAAAACTCAATTTCATGGGTAATATGAAGAGAATTAGAGCCATGAGGGAAAGTCATTTTCCTCTTTCAGCTGCTCCATGCAAATGCAATTCAAGTAACTAACATTTTTAAAGACAGTGTGGCAAGTTTGCAGACTCTTTCAGAGTGCAATTGAATGATTATGCAGTGAGTAGTCCCAGGGTATCTTCAGTCATGGCCTTTTAAAAATAAAAAATATATTTTCCTAGAGTCACCGGTGAAGTAAAGCAGAACGCGACAAACACAGTGGTATGCCGAGTGCAAGGGGAATGGAACAGYGTGCTGGAATTCGCCTACAACAACGGGGAGACAAAATACGTGGACTTGACAAAACTGTCTGTGACAAGAAAGCGAGTACGGCCCCTTGAGAAACAAGGACCATTTGAATCTAGGTAAAATATGTATTTACCATTGTTTGGCTGGTTTCTGAAAGTGTGCAGATTTTTGTTATGCACAGTCTGGTGAATACCTTGAAAAACTTGCAAATGCACTCAGCCTTTGTGGATAATACTTAAATGCCATGATCATCTCTTTTTTTTAAAAGTGCATAATAGTGATGAGAGTTAAGCATGTGCAGGCAAGCGTTTAGTCAGCAATGTCTTTTGTCAGTGGAGAGGATTGTCTTACAAGTTGGTAAAGCTCCTGCTAGAACAGAGCCTTGTTATTTGTTTTGTCTTAACCTTCAGCTACACAGCTGAGCATCTCCTGACAAGGGAGATTCTCACAAAAAACTGCTTTTTGAATAACACTTCCATGGCAACTTTAAAGTGTCTACAAAGGGACATTAGATTGGCACAGCCCCAGCCTCAGAACCATGTTAATCTGCTCCTAATTGCTAGCAAAGGTGCAAGGCTCAGCCATGAGCCCTTCCACCTGCGTTGCACCATCAGGAGCTGTCTTTTGTGTGATTTTTGTCACATGAGATACAGGAGAATTAAGAGATGGAGAGATTTACTGTTTTCACTCTTTTGAAAGAATCGCAAACAATGATCCTGCTCTGTAGTTCAAGTTGGCAGGATGAGAAAACTGTTGAAAATTAAAGTTATGAATTTGGTTTGTAGGAGACTGTGGCAACATGTAACAGAGTCTCTGCGGGATGGAGACATTGATAAGGCGACAGAGCACAAGCGAGCCCTTGAAGAACGACAGAGGAATGAAGAGAGGCTTCGTGCTGAGACAGAAACACCTTGGTGTACCAAATACTTCCTTAAAGAAGTAAGTTCCCAAGTAGTTAACGGCTGATAGGGAAGAGAGGAGATGAAGGCAGAGGCAGAACTATAATGAAAGTAGGTGTAAATACGGGTATGCGTCCTGTCAGAATAGAGTGTTTGGCCTTAGGTCTGATGGGATCAATAGCAGGAAGGTGTCATAAGAACTCCCAAGTGAGTAAAGGGGCCACCTTGCCCTTTACTTCCCAAACACTCGTTTTGCAATTCCCCTACAACAACAAAACGTTTCCCTGTTTTGTGACTCAGTTTTCTTTTTCAAAGTGTTTGTCTGTGATGTGTGGAAAATGGCTTTTCATGCAAGTGTTCTGCAAGTAGACTGAGCCAGTAAACACCAGAAGAAAATAATAGCGGTACTAAACTGTGCTTTTGTGGTGTGCATGGAAAGCCAAAACACTGTTACTGTTAGCAAGGAGGAATGAGTTCCCTCCCAACTCTGAGCTTTTTGCATTCTTGTACCTTATGGTTTGAATGAAGCTTTTTCATTCAATGGCTTAACCTCTACCACAGTAATAATGATAYGGTAAGACTTTGAACAAGGTAAACTATACATTACTTGGGAAGACTAGAGGCTGCTGGTATGATGCAGGCTATAAAATAGGTTTTCCTCCTGATCCAGATGAGAACCTACTTGTGTAGAGAGCCTTACTGAGCCCTGTGCAAGATAGGGGGACTCCCTACTCTAATTTATGCTGCAGTGATAGAGATCCTTGTTCTTTGAAAGCCTTATCTGTTAAACTGCAGTAATGAAACTCCCCCTTCTTCCTCATACTGTATCTTTGCAAGCATTTAAAATACAGGTTAAAGAGGGGTTTTGTTTGTTTTAGCTCAAGACTCTGGGTTAGCTCCAGTAAACTTTGTCATTCTCTAAAGCTATGTTAGCATTATTGGCTCAGATTTAGACACTTGTGTTGTTAATGTCTAGACTTAGATGAGGTGAAATTATATCGCTAATCTGAAAGCAAAATTTGAGATACAGATCTACTCAGAAAATGTTTAAATGTAATCCAGACCTACTACATTTCCAGATAAGCAGTTGGGCTGTATTAGAGCTGATAAATGCTCAGTTTGATAGCTGCTGCTCTGCTGGCTTCTTGTTTGGCTTTTTAAAATAATCTGGCTCATGGAGTTGAGTGAAGTGGCTTTCTGTCTGGGTTAATTACAAGTGCAGTCGGTTCCCACCAAGAGCTGTGGCTTGGCAAGAACCTGTGCAGGTTCTGAAGCAGTCTGAGAAGCCGGCAGTGCTAATTTCTGCATTGTGTCTTAACCGGTGGGAATTAAAGGAATAAACTATGTCCTCCTTGTTTCCACAGCTGTCAGGTTGTGAGCAGAGAATACTCCCAGGGTAGCGTCTTACAATAGTTATAATAAACTATAAGTTATAGTTAATAGTTGTAATAAACTGTATTTTCTCTACTTGAATTGCAGGGAGATGGCTGGGTTTATCATAAACCCCTTTGGAAAACTGTCTCTGCCGTGCAAACTCAGCAAATGGACAATAACTAGAGAAGCTGCTTTGAGATGAGTTTTCTGTTTCTGATATTCTCTCTCTCTGTCTGTCTCAAAACACAGTAATAACACTGAGTGTCCCCTTTTTTTATGTAATTGTGGAAGTTTAAATGAGCATAAAGAAATAAATATACTAGGGCACTTTAAAGTTATATTAAAAAAAACAAAAAACAAAAAACACAAAGATGTAGAGACAAACTTGCCAGGTACATTCAACCAACTTTTTTTTGTATGATCCAAGAGATTTTATCTGAATTGTGTAACATTCTTCTAAGTAGGTCTGGTTGCAAAAGCTGCCTAAGAGAGGGACTGTTTGCCTTGGGAGTGACATGGGAACTTTTTTCCGAATCGTCGATGAGCTCCGTTTGGCAACTGAAATATGCTTAGTACCCATGTAAACAACAGCAACAAAAAACTGCTGCTTTTATGCCCAGTGATTAACCTTTTTGGCGAAAACTGGAGGGGTGTTTGGAAGATGTGCCTGAAATCAGTGTTATGAAACAGCTGGATCATGACAGCTTTTTTCTTCAGAGAGAATGCGTGCATGCATCGGAGGAATATGGATATGGAATATATGTAGAGACTACCTTTCTTTTTTATGGATTTATAAAAGCAATTAGAATTGTAACCATGGAGAAATTTTTCCTCTGAAACATTTTAATATACTTGAAATAATTGACTTGAATTGGAAAAGTAATTTGAACACTTTTCAACTCCTAATTTTATTAAATCTCTTTGAGTGACTTTGATTTTGCTCATGTTGTAATGTAATGAGGTTTGGCCCTTTTTTTTTCCTCCTCCACCTTCCCTTCCCAAGGACTAAGGCTTTCAAACTGAATAGAAAACGTACAATTTTGTATTTAAATTTCTCTGCCCATCTAAACATCTCAGAGGTGAAGTATCAGTGTTACAAACTGTCCTTTGGATTGTTTTGGTTTTTCTCCTGTGGTGTTACTTGGAACAAAGCAGTGAAATGTGACCTGTGAATACATGGACTGTAGGCTTTGGTTTTTCATCTTACCATAAAAAAAAAAAAAAAAGCTGATTATGCTGAAGACTGGGTATTGATTTAAAACACAATCAGATATCAGGAAACTGTATTCAGGTACAAACATCCTTTGTTTTTTATAAGTATTTTATTGAAGTCTAAGAATTGCTGGCAATTAAGAATAGTACTTATGGCTTTCGTTATTGTTGTAACTACAAGCTACCTTAATTTTTCCAACAGTGGTGCCTTACTCTGTTTTTTCTTCTGATGTAGTCTTCCAATCAGTGTATATAACATTATCTGCCACTTTCCAGCCATGGCAATGGCTGCACCTGATCCATCATCATGAGAACTCACAACTGTGTGGTCTGGTAAGATGTTTTTTGTGGAGGAGATTCAGATATAAGAAAGCATCAGAAGGTTGAGATAACCATGTTAACTTTCAACACAAACTGTAAATTGTGCAAAAAAGCTGGATTTATGCACAGCTATTTTGATTCTGTTGTACATTTTTGCTGTGAAATGCACTGAGATCTCAACGCGAGTCATAGTCCGTTTGTGAGAAGTGGGGGTGGGGATAATAAAACTACAAAATGATTCACTTGTTCTGTTTGCTTTCCTGGAGACTGGGCGATCAGGAAGAGGAGTTTTTGGGTGGGGGTGTGGTGTGTGGTTTTTTTTGTTTTTTGGTTTTTTTTTATGCTGTAGATCTGTCTGTCTCGGCTTTCATTGATCCTTCATCAGCAGGGTGTTTTTGCACTATGCACTTCAGTAGTAACTATATTCCCCTGCAGAGAAATGTATTTTAGGTCCTGCTGGCTCGTTTGTGATATTCTGTACAACTGCCCTGTCGTCTTAGTTTTGGATATCTATTGGGCATTTTCATGTTCAAGCAGGAATAAAAGCAAAAACTGTGGGATTAGTTCCTCCTTGTTTCTGGGTGTGCAGCACATGTGGGGTGTGCTCCTTAGCAAATTCACGATTTGGGGTAGGAATCATGGTGGCAGGCTGTGAGCTTTCTAGGTCTAGGGGTTCATGAGTACCTGTACCAAACTGGGAGCAGCAGAAGGAAAGAAATACTTTAACCTGTCTTTGAATATTGTATATATTTCATAGTTTTATGTGTCACATGGCAGATATTCTTTAAATAAAAAGCTAGGGCTCTGGAGCAAGGTCCAGCTTTTAATATTGCAGTGATCATAGCAGAAAACAAAACTTGTTCCCTGAAGTAGGCTCCACTGATAAGCATGTGCTTACTAAACTATAGATCTATGACTCAGTCACTGAGCTCTGCTTAAAATTATGATCTGGGGATTTGTCAAGGTGATGGCTGTAAAGCAGACTGAAAAACTCCCATGTTGACCATAAACCCATTTGTGTTCCTTATATAATGTTATTAGTCAAGTTACTTCTCTTCTACCCTCATCTGGCATGCTTGTGGTTTCATGCTGAGAAAGCTGTTACTAATTTTGTTGTGCAAAAATAGACTAACGCCGAAGAAGTACTCTTTTAAAATACATGAGGCAGTTCCTTTTAACATGACGGTGCTACTGGATAGGGGAAACAGGGTAAAATCTTCCTTWGCTCAAATCATCTCAAGAACTGGAATGGCTTCGTGATGTGAATTTAACATTGATGCAAATTTCTAGTTACTTCTGGAAACAGAAGATATAGCTGAAAATAGCTTAAAAAAGAATTCTTGCCACYGAATATCCAGCTTTAATTGTATGACATTTATGTGACTCTTCTAAGAATCRCAAGTAACCTATGGGCTAATGAATGTATTTTTAACTCTGACCAGATTTGATTCTCTTGTGTAACTGCTGTTGCTTCCATCTCGTACCTTCTGGGGTGAAGGGAAGGGTTCGGTGCTGCTTTCTACGTAGATGTGTTCCAGAACCACAGTGTGTTAAACAGGGAGCTTGGCAAATTGTAGGATTTAGGCTTATGTTGCCCTCTTTTTGGCTTGATTGCACTCCAATAAGAGTTTTGCTCTTAACTTCAATGATCTCAGTGGTTTTAGGCTTCCTGAGATATAAACAGATCTTGGAGCTTAAAATAAGTGGCTCTCTTCAGAGATGCTGGATATCCTGCTGCTCATGGAAAAATGTTAGAGCTTGGCAAGTCACTTTTAGTTAATGCATTCATTCAAGCATATAATCCTGAAAAGCTTGATTTTTTTTTTTTTTTTTGACTTGGTTTTCCCTTTTTGCAGCTGTATTGTAACTGGGAATT
>NW_020451000.1:254432-298275 GCF_003343035.1 Apteryx rowi | reverse complement strand
TCACTTTTAGTTAATGCATTCATTCAAGCATATAATCCTGAAAAGCTTGATTTTTTTTTTTTTTTGACTTGGTTTTCACAGGAAAAAATGCAGTATGTAAATTGGAGAGTTCAATTTTTCAGGCATRGGGAAGGGAATAGATTGAGAAGCTCTTCAGCATGTTTACAGTATAAACTGTCAAGCCTAGGCCAAAGTCTCTGTCTCCCTAGGAGAACTTGGAGTCCAACTTTAGAACTGGAGATGCGGGCTCGAACTTGTAGTTGGGTTGTGCTGGTTCCTCCTATGTTCTGGTCACCTTGTGGAAGAAGAGGCCGGAGTGCCTCTTTAAGCCCTCTTRCACTCAACTTGGAAATACATTCATCAGTGATGAATCCAAACAACTTGCTGCAAAACTTGGTGGGGAAAGTTCGCACCAAATATTAAAGAAAGGAGAAGCTTGACAGCCTTGGGGAATCCTATGTATTCTCATAGTTTATCATCTCCATGTTAGAAAAGCTGCCTGTTATTCTTGGGCATTGCATACAGTAGAGCAGTGGTTAATATATGAAAGAAGAGAGATTGAAGTCAGATGGGCAGAAAGGGTGGTGTTTATGGTGAACTGGAGAGGAGAAACTTCAAGAGAAGGGAGTTAACTTGAAAATTATAAGATGACAGAAGATATCAGCTAGCTGAAGGGATTGGTGACGATGAAAGGTATGGCCACAGTTACAGGGTGGAGACTTATACGTGGTAGCTGATGTAACTTTTTATTAAARCTTCATCTAGACTCCATGCAGCCTAACTCCTTTCTCTTCCATCCTTCTCCAGGGAAGGAATCAGAAATAATTTTGCTCTGGGCTTTTAATTTAGGAACAGTGGAAAAAACCTAAACAAGGTGGAAACAGGAACGAGAGGAGAAATGCTTTTTGGGTGGGCTGGTGCTCTCATAGCCGTGCGTTTTTAAAAGCAAAACAGAAAACACTGCAGATCTGCTTCCCCGTTCCACACCGGGGAGCCCAGGCTGTAGAAACCTCGTGGCTGGTGTGCTGTGCTTTCCCCCTTCCCCTCACTTGTAGTAGAGGTGATCCATGTGGCTGCGGGCTGGCAGACAGAGTATGCCTCTGCAGTGCTGTCCCACGGGATACCTCTGTGTAGGTGAGCGTCATGTATGGGCTTGCAGGGCTTCTTAGTAACAGCTAAGGTTTTTATTACCTTTCGCTCCCAAGGGCGGAGGGATTAAGATTTACACAATGCCATGGTTCRGAGTGAAGTATGACTTACCTTTCTCATTCAGTTCATTGCCTTTCCACTACGAAGGAAGCCTGGCTTGGCCTGCTGGTTACTGGGAGTAAAGGTCCCAGTTCTGTCTGATCGTGTTTCTTCAGGTTGAGTAACACAGAAGAGTGTGGAAGAGTTGCAAGAAGAATTAGGCAACATTTTTTGTGTTGACAGTATTACTATGGCACAAATCTGGGGTTTAGAGATGGCTGGAAACTGGACTGTGACAGGCAGAAAGCCTTGCCTAGATATCCTGTGTGAAGACTTTTTACAGTGAAACAGCAGTGCCTGTATTGGTGACTCTCTTTTTTTTTTAATTGACGAAACTTCACAGGCTCACCTGAGCTATCAAGTATACCCAGGAATTCACCACTGAACAAAGGGGTGTTGGAGGTGCAGCAAATCAGGCTTTCACGGATTGGATTATCAGGTACCTCTTTACAGTGTATTGGGGRCTGGCTGATCCGTGAATAATTTCCTTGGGAGCCAGTGTTTGCTCCACTAATGGTGTCTAACATCTCAAGTAATTACCTGATTTCTAYTACTGCTTCAACAGTTTTTTGGGKTTTTTTTTTGTTTTTTTTAGTGCAGGCTATTAAAAAAGAAAAACAAAGTGTCTTGACCCCTGCAGAATAAGCAGTTAGGGGAGAAATTTGTGATGACAACATTGAAAGAATTCAAAAGATAGACATAGAATTCAGGTGCTTATTAATAAAAGATTAAACATTATTATTTTAAAAAATAATAAAAGAAATGCTTTGCATCATTATACATTTAAAGTAAGTACAAAATCAGTTCATATAAAACATTGCGCTTTAGCCAAAGTATTGATTCCACAGTTCTCTGCACTGTATCTGTGGGATGAAACAGGTCTTATAAATAAGTTGTGTGTCAGATCTTAGTTCTGCTTTGAAAAATGGAGCGAGGGCTTTTTTACCACGAGCTAAACACTTGTCGCTTATCCCCTCATTTCTTCCGAGGAGGCTTTTTGCCTGCCGCGTCACTGCCCGTTTCTGCTCCCGTCGCTGCCCGGGCGCTCCCCGCCGGGACAGGCGGTCTTGCCGGCGTCGTTGTCCGTGTTGTTGTTGAGGATGTCGTCGCAGTCCATCTGCGCCATCAGGTTGAAGCGCTCGGCCACGCAGTGGGCTGTGAGGCGAGCCTCGGGGTCGTGGTCCCAGCACTCCGTGATGGTGTCGCACAGAAAACGCATTCCCTGAAATCAGAAGGGCTGGAATTAGACCCAAAAGCAGGAGGAAGGGGAGCTGGACGGAAGCTGGTCCAAAGCAAGCGCAGYGTTTTGCTGGGCTTCTGGCAGTTTCCTGCAGAAGCAGTTTTTGGCCAAGCTAAGCCCAGGAGGAAGCTGCATCGGTGAGTTGTGGCAAACGGCAGAGTTTGCACCGTTACTACCACCGCTCCCGTTACGGCAGYGGCCTCGGCTGACGTGGGATCTGCTCCCAAGCATTTCCCACCAGGAGACCTTCCCTGAAAGGCAGTTTGCGATCACTGTGGGACTGTAAAGGAGCCTGAGGGAATTTGGCCCTTCTGTCTCCTATTCACAGCCRCCTCTGTTCAGATCGAGCATCCTAAAATCGGGAGGGAGAGGCAGGTGCCTTGGTCTCTTGGTGTCCAGCCTGTGCCTGGGCTGCTACACCAGGATGGGCGGGCAGGCTGAAGGGCAAGTTTATCAAAATTAAGCTTATTAAATATGACTTGTTGTTTGAGCAGCTCTCTGAWAGGATGAGCAATGCCAAGAATTCATTGCGGTGCGCAGTGGAACAGTTTCCTCACCACAAAATGGTGTCTGCCCTCCTGTGAGATTAGGTACTTTTCAGTGTGCTTCAAAACACATCAAATTCCTCTCAATTGCGATGGCTGCAATTCCCAGCAACAAATTTGTTTTCAGTTGTGTAGTGCTCTGAAAAGGGTCCCAATATTTTAGGCTTAGAAATAAAATGACAGTATTCAGCTGGTATTTTTCCCCCCCCTTTTAAGCTAGTAACCCAGATAGCACAAGAAGACGCTGAACCTTTCTTTGACTGTAATTCCTATCATCTGCTATTTTCTTTTACATCATTGTCAAAAAAGGTCACAGCACACTGGGCAGATCATTATTTTAAATAAAGCTTTGTGTTTTTCAGTGGTTTTGTGTATTTTCTTAATTTGCGAGTAAGAGAGCCCCAAAACCTTGCAGGTACCAGTACAAAAGAAAAATGCAAGTCCTACGGAGATGTACCGTTGGTGTCTCTGTCCTTTTGCACCTTTCTCAGAACTCCSTTTTCTGCACTCAGGTTTGTTATAGTAAATCTGCCATAATGGCCACAGATTAGAGAGAACAGGATTGTGCGGTAAAACTGACAGATGGTACATTGCAGTGCTCCTTACGTCATTCATTTATTAGCCTAGCTGAAAGGATTTGAGGATAATTAACGTGTAAAAATGAGCTAGCTTAGCTGAAGCTTTTAAAATAAGCCTTTTCTCAAATGGACCATTGCACTGTCATGTTGTGCAATCATTAGATTTTCTGTGCTTATTTTGCCCTGAAATCATGACATTTATTTACAGTTTGCCTTGTAAATAAATATGATGCTCTTTTGAACAGTGCCACTGGAGCATCTTATTTTCTTACACTCACAAAATGGACTTTGTTTGGGTTTTACACTTGGTATCCCAGATTTCCAAAGGGAGCTGGGCGCTGTGTCTGGCCATGGTTTTACGGGTATATTTTTTGCCAGCAGTGTTGACTGAAGCTCCCACTGCTCTTTCCCATCCTGTACCAGCCCTTCGCTTGTGCCAGTACAACAGTCTGTTCAGCTGCTTTGTGAACCAGATCAGGGGATTTACCTGGCCTAAATAACCATGCTTTTTTCCTTTTAATGATGGAGAAGTAAGGAATAAACAGGGGTTTAGCATATTTTTAAGTTTATCTGGGAGACTTTCAGGATAAACTTCAGCTGTGCAGCCTTGCAAGCAGTTGCCTGGGACTGCTGATGGGCAGCACGCTGGGAAAGGGCCCTGCTTGAGTCGGCTTCCTCGGGGAAATGAATGCATGTGAACCCATGGTCTTAGATGCCTTTGGAAAATCTTAAGCCATTGCCAAGAGTTGAGGTCCTCGTTTGACGAGAGGGAACCCCATGGCTGGAACATGGAAGCAGCATTTTGAGCTCTGCGTCAAACTTACTTCTGTCGGTGGGAATATCTAWGGGTGCTCCTCATTCAGATGAACAATTTGTCTCCCTTTCTTGGTGTCGCCCAATGTTTTCTCCCAAAGGAAGTGGTTGAAACCAGAGGCAGTGTGTGGCTCAAAGAGGTGGATTTCTGTTATTTTCCAGCAGATGGTGCTGCCCTATGCTGCGTGCTAGGGAGACTCATAAAATGCCAGGAAAATAATGTAAAGCCAGGCTTGTAAGGAGATGTTTATTAGATCAGCTAATATTAGCCAAAGGAAAGCTTTCAGGAACACAAGATGGCTTTTCTGTTTCTCTTCCCCAGCGAATATTAGGTGGTCTAATAAAAGTTACTACCTTATAAACCTTGCTTTGTTTACATGTTAGACCAACCCAACTACAGCAACATTATTTCTCAGCGGTAATTGCAGGCAGCCCTTCTTCAGTACAGTAACCACCAGTGCAGTTATACTTAGGCTCTATCGGAGTGTGATTTTTGACAACCCTAGCTTCTGTATACTTTTCCTGTGGTTTCAAAGTTTATCAGTGAACCTGGGAGGTGAATGTCTGAGATGAATACTCAAAGGCTGCAAAAATGTAGCAGCTCCGATTTAAGTTCCAGTGTTTTACTTCACCCCCATAAAGGAAAAAGTCTGGGTGAATTTCAGAAACGAACTCACTGACTGATAAACTCACTGATGGTCTAGGAGAAACTGGAGATTCATTTGATGCTGTTTGCAGCCTCAGTCGCTCAAGTACCATGAGTCTTTGGACAAACATGGTTTTGGGAGGAGATGTTGTAGGGAACGTATGGCCTTCTGAGATCATGAAGTTATGTGCTTGCTCTTAAGCTCTGGCTATAAATGACATCTTCTCAGAGTGGAAGTAATAGCAGRGTTTTTTATGAGCAGGTACTGCAAAATGATCTGCAATGACCGAGCAATAAACCCTGTAAGGCTCTGTGACCCAGCAGACCCAATGTTTTAGGTTGTTTTTCAGATGATCTGAACTGCTGCTGAATGGATGGTGTTTTCTATGAGACACATGGAATTTAAGAAATGCCAAAGTCGGGCAAGGTTTTGAAAAATCACACATTGTGTGTGTTACTCCTTGTGTGCTCAATGCATGGAAGAAAGTACTGGAGCTGGGGGAAGAGACGACTATGTCAGGTGCAGGGAGTAGCCACTCGTGAGAAACGCTTCTGGAACTGGTTGGACTGGCTGCATTTGTGGATGGTTTTAACAAAGTATATTTCATTGTTACTGAAGTATCTCTGTTCTAGAGTGATAGGTTATACTTTCTGTGCTGAAAYGTTGTGCTTTCAGGCCCTCTGAGCTGAAGGATGGTAAAAGACTTTTCTGAAAGACTTGAGCATTGCAATTTCCCTACTCTCTGCATCACACACATTTCCCAGTTGTCTTACTTGAGGGAGATGCTTCCCTTCTTGCCTTTCCTTGCAGACATGGAGGTCCTTCCTCCCACGTGCCAGATCCATATCCTCACAGATTAAAGCTTACCTCTAACCTTGAAACCTCCCCAACCAAGTGCACCGAAGACTGAATGCACCTCCCTCCCCACTGTCTGGTTTGTGAGTGGCTGTGTGGGAAGTGGCTGCAGGCGATGTGCAAAGTCCTGCAGGGACCGCGTATTTCCTGAGCCCAGTGGTTTCTGGATAGAACGGTTATGGCAGAAGTAGAATTAGACTCTAGTGACTTGCTATTTGACAAGAATAGCCTATGCTGAAGTGCTCCAAATGGCTGTGTTAAAGCATCCACAAAATAAATGAATACCATCACTTGCTACTCATAACGCTTTCTGTTCGTGGTACTTTATTTATTTATAAATTTTGCTGTACCCCGGCTTTTATAGACTGGGGAAGTAGGTCTAGTGGGGCTTATCTGAGCTCAGCCAGCCAAGATGAACTGGAAGTAGGACCCAGGAGTTCTGCCTGCTTTTGTGTTGATTAGAGCTTTCATAAATTTTTGTGACTCAGATGTTTTGAACTGCGTTTGTATTGAAAATGCAATTTCCAAGTTGGGTCAGTGAAGCTGGACAATGTGGGTTGCGCTTTTCTTAGCTAGCTACTTATTCCTAGCTTACCTGATGTACCAGCCAGTTGCTAGGGATCTCGGGGCGCCCTCTGCCATGCAGCACGATGTCTCTCATGGTATCCACGCAGGGCTGCTCCTGGACTTTTGACCCAAAAGGTAGTTCATAATTCTTTACTTCTGCAAGGAAGCAACAGGAGCATTACAGGATGGTTTTCATGCATTTACTGCTCTGGTTTGGTATGGTCCATTGGATGAGAATAAATTTGTATTAATCAGTCTACAAAAATAAACTTATTTGGAAACCTTTTAGAATTTGAGCATAGAAATACAGTGCTGGGTGATAGTGGATTTTCATGAAAAAGTTGTTTTGAGAGATGGGACCAATGGACCATCTCACCACTTCCCTGTACTCAAAAGGCACTACTTGGACTCAGTCTTTAGAAGAAACATATTTCTAGCAGGTAAAACGTGGTATGCAGGTGAGAGGTGGGAGAGGCAATTATGGTACCAACATCCAGATTCCTGGTATGGGCAGGAGTTGGTTTAGATGAGAAATGACCCTTAGAGTAGAGCAACCCCAGGTTGTGGGACGCCAACAAGAAATTTCATGTTGCAGAAGTGAGAAGCCACTGTGATTTCTGCCAGCTGCATTGTTCCCCACCCCAAGTACCATGATAAATATAATTCTGGTCATAGTTGGAGGTGGTATATTGTGGGCCGGGCTCAGACGCTCAGTTGCTAGCAGGTCACTGGCTTGATTTGAGGGTTTGTGTGCAGAAGGGGCTGTATTTTGGACTTCAAGGAGGATAGCAGTCGAAGTCTGCATCAGGGGTGTTCCTGATGCCCCAAGTAAAATACTGAGGCCCTGAATGATGCCACTGGTGGTGTCTTACTGCAGAGCTCCAAGTACTGGTAGCATTTGGAGTCAGGCCCCCTCACATGTGCTGAACCACAACTCCTTGAAGCACAGCAGTGGCCTTTACAACTCAGGCAGCTGAATTTGTGCGTGAAGATCCCTGGTGGTGGAATAGTCAAGGAAAAGAAGGGACAGGACAGTGAACAGCATTTTCCAAAGCCATTTAAACATGTCAGGACCTTTCCACAGGGAGGGATTTTTGCTTCTGGCTCCCAGTCTCTCTGCCCACTCACAGCAGCAACTTTGGTAAATGCATTGAGAGTGTGATCTCCAGGCCCGCGGGCTTGTGTGTATTTCCGCATGTGAAGCTGCGAGAGGCAGAGCATGTCTATAATGGAGTCTCCAGAACTGCAAAAATAGCTCACTCTTGTCACTGCTGAGCTGCCTGGGGACCTGGGGGAGCTTTTATCCTGCTGGAAGGAAGAACTGATAGCCCACGTGGAGGCCTGTGCTATCGCAACCAGATTGTTTCCTGGTACCTGAGCTTGGGCTGCAACCTAAGTCCTGTGACATCTGTCTGGAAAGGCTATGGGCAGGTGAAACACCATAAACACACCAGGGGAGGGTCAGCTCCGGGACATGAGGGGTCTGGAGCCATTACAAAGGGTATGTGGGATCGTCTGAGCTAGGCAAGGCTCTTGGGCAGGGGGAAGATTTGGGGCAGCTTTCTTGCCAAGGATCAGAGTTTCTTGCAACTCCATGGGCATAGGAAGTAGATGGGGGAAAGAAAAAAGGAAAAAAAAAGAAGCAAAAAACAACCAGAGAGCTAAAAAGAGAAGAGAGGAGCGGGCAGAATGACAGGCAGGGGATAACACCAAGATGGTTAATTAAAGGTTTTGTTACACAAGAATTCTGAGGCCAGGATGTGACTACAGGAAGTGACAGGGAATGTGGCATTGCTGGAGGCTGGAGTTTGCGTGTCCCTGTTGCAACGTAAATGCTCTGGCACTGCCTTAAAAAAGTCTTTGTGGCTGAAGAAGGGGGGGAGGTAGGAAGGAAGGAGCCAACTTTGGCTCTTCCTGTTTGCTTTTGTTTGCATCATCAGCAGTTACTTGGATTTAACTTCAAGGCTGGCCCCACTTTGAGCGGGGGCTGGACCAGATGACCCCCCTGAGGTCCCTTCCAACCTCAATTACTCTACAACCAGTGTTAGAATTTGGATCGTTTTAGTGCTGCGGGTGCCAGATTGCAATTGCGCGTGCAAGGCCAAGTGACTGGTGCCTTTCTATGTTTCGTTAGTTAAAACAAACGAACAAAGCCCTTACTCACCTTGGGTGAGTCTGCGTGTCAGGTATTAGTATGTGTGTCCCCCTTGGAGAGACCCTATGTCTGAAATTTTGAAGAGTGGGGAACTTCCCTGGCTATCCTCACTGCTGAGGACTAGGGTCCTGGGCCTCCCAGTGGACTTTCTGGTCTAAATCATGTCACTTTTGGAACAGAGTTCTGGATCTGCATTTGCTGAATTGGATGTAGATTTGCCTGGAAATATGGGATAAAATCCTGGCTTCGCAGAGCTCAACGGGGAAAATCCCTGCAGGCTTCAGAAAAGTTGTGATTTTGCCTGTGAGCTGTTTTCAGTTGCATGTTTTTCCCTCTTGTTCCCATACTCTGCTTTGTAATGTTTTGTTACCAGGAAATACTGAACCCTGGGACAACAACCCCCCCTTGTCCTACAACGGAGAGCCAAAGAGACCTCTCTGAACTGTCCCCACCAGGCTGTCTCACAGGTCTGCAGAAGACCCAGGCCTGGAGGGCCTCTCCGATTTCTGCAGTCCCAGAATGTGAGGTTCCTCTGGGTCTTGTCATTGTGGTGGGAAATGTGGGGGACCACCTGCTCTTGTGACAGGAGAGAGGCCTTTCTACAGGGTGCAGACAGAGCTGACGCCTTTCAGTGGGGCTTCCTGGATCATGAGGCCTCCTTCAATGGCACTTCTCCAGCTGTAGCCAAAAGCAGTGCGGTCCCCTTCCCTGCTCCTCAGCCAGGGTGCCAGTTCCCCCTCGTGCTGTGACACGAGGCCAGTAGCTGGGTGTGCAGTGGCCTTCGGGGGAATCTGCCACACACCCTTAGCAGCCCTCTAGAGGCAAATCATCCAAAATCAAGTGCTGTGCAAGCTGAGCCCCAGCATCCCAGCAGCAAGGCAGAGCAGAGTCATTGCTGCTTCAGGGGAAGAGAGCGTGAACCACGGAGGATCACAAAGTTGGTTCCCTGTACACAAAGGAAGGGAGCAGAAATGCACAAAATACGGTGCAATGTTCCTACCTCCTACCACTTCACATCTGGAGGCCATTTCCCATAAAACCAGGGCCATGGAGTAGACGTCCATTTGCTTGAAAGACTCCAGATCTTCCAGATTCACTCTGGACTCTAGAACTTCCGGAGCCATGTACCTGGCGGTGCCCACCTGCCCGCAAAGAGGAGAGACATTAGAAGAAACACCAGGACATGGGACCACATGGGCAAGAACTTTTGCAAGTTGCTGCAGGTGATCAGATGTGAAAAACACTGCTCTATCTGCATCAGTGTGTTCTGGCTGTGGGACTGTCGCCTGGGATTAGATGAATGCTCCCTGTTGGGCTCTAAAGGTGAGATCTCACATGGTCTTCACCAACTGCTTGACTCTCTTGTCCTGAGCAGTTCCCAGCAGCGCTGCCTACTGCCCCTGTATGTGGGCCATGGCTCTGTAAGCCATGTGCTGCTCCTATCCCATCTCTTTTAGAGAGTTAAGCCAAGCAAATCTGTGTCTTTTTTGTCACCTCAAACACACCACGGGCTGGAAGGCTCCTGCAGCAGGATGCTGCTCAAGGACTGCACAAGGCATCCGTGTATCACTTTGAAGGAAATATCATGCTTGCTGTTGCTACTTAACTGCCCTTCAACAGTTAGCATTTATCAAACGGGCCAGTCTCATTTGTGAGGTTTCAGCTTTGCAAGCTGGCTTAGCACATCGGTAGAGTCATGCAGCGAACCCCCCGCTTCACAGAGTGACCCCCCAGCTCCGAAGGGATGCGGCTTCCACCTGACGCCCTGCGTTTGACAGCGCAAGGGTGCGCGTGTCGTTAGTGAAGTGCCGCCTACGGTGTACGATGGATTTGTAGCCTGTGACGAAGGGGTGCGGATTGGGTCATACTTGCCTGCCCGCTATTTGCAAAGTCATCAACCGTCAGGGAAGGGTCGAGGCGTATCGCAATGCCGAAGTCGCAGAGCACGCACTCCTGCTCGTTCTTAACCAGGATGTTGGTACTCTTGATATCCCGGTGGGCGATGGGGATTTTTGGCCTGCCGCAGGCGGTGTAGTCGCTGTGGAGGTGAGCCACCCCGTTGACAAGGGACCCTGCCATTTTTTGTAAGTCCATCCAGCTCAGGACGTGCCTGGACAGGTAGTCCTTGAGGTTGCCCCGGCTGTGGTAGGCAGTGATGAGCCAGTACTCCTTCCGGGGCCCCGATCCCCTGTCCTCGGCTGTGAGGAACTGCAGGACGCCGTCGTGCTTGAGGCTGGCGTCTGTGAAGATCTGGCTCTCATTTTTCCAGGAGGAATATTCCTCGCAGGGGAAGATCTTCACAGCCACCGTCTCGTATTGCCCTGAGCTGGTGTGGTTTAACTTGGCCCTCCAGACCTCGGCAAACTGGCCTTTCCCCACCATTTCGTCCAGTTCGATGGGGAGCAGCTCGGTGTTGTGGTTGATGCTGTTGGCGCAGGTAGAGCTTATGGTGGCCTGATTGTCGTCCGTCATCACCGACAACTTCTCATCGCGCTCGGCGGCCTTCCCTCGGTCTGGCAAAGTCGGGTGCTGTGCGTGCTTCTGGCTCCACGCCTTGGCTCTCTTCCTCTGCTTCTGCGTGCGGCAGAGGTAAAATATCACCGTGATCATCACGGCCACGAGCAGCGGAGGCAGGAGGCTGATGGCAGCCACCGGGATGACCTCTTTGCTCTGCAGCATGGAGTATCCTGCAGGAAGGGAAGCAAATATGAATGTGCTGCTGCAAAGGATCTGCAACATCTTGTTTTGATCACGCGTAGGAGGAAAATATGTGAAGCAGTTAATAAAGTACAGCCATTTGCAGGGACGTAATGCACACTGCACACAAATCCCATCTGAGCAAAGGGTAAGAACTCAGATGTATGCAATTATTTAGAGGGCTGTTCATTTTAGGTCCATTTATCAAGTGAGGATTCAAGACGTTGTCCCGTATTAATTGGGCTGGACGGTGCGTGAGACCCTGCTGGTTGCAGCCAAAGCTGTTCAGCTGCCGTTCGAAGGCTCTATACCGCCAGCAAGCGCTGTTTGTACTCGTGTGGGGTAAGCTGGAGTGGAAATAATGGCGATGAAGGTAAAGCAAAGCTAGAAAATCCATTTTGAATATATCAACAATCTGAGATTGCTTGGGGCTGAGGCTTTGTCGCTCTCCTAAACACGGAGAGCGAGAAGGGACAGCTGAAGGGCTGGAAGAGATGGTGGGTCATGGCAGCATGGAGGACTAGGGAGGTCTCATGCGCGCGGCCGGCAACTAGCACCTTCTCTTGTGCGCATCTCTTCCAAGGGCCCATCCGAAGAGCTACTGAGCACGGCGGTGTCTGAATGCAAACGCCAGAGAAAGYGGGATGCCTTGCACAGTAACTAGTGCGAAGGAGTACAGCTTCACTCATTTGCCAGTATTTATATTTAGTTTTGCATTGTGCTACAACGCTGGCACCCGTCTCTTGCCCAGGAATGGTTGCTTTTATTTTGTTTCTTTTAAGCCCCTATCAGCCTTCAGATCATCGGAGGGGGAAAAAAAACCCAACAACCCTCACACAACATATAATTGTCTGATCCTTTGATGTTTGCAATTCCTGGAATAAACATGCTGACTTCAGTAGAGATATTCAAGTAAAATCTTACTCAGAGGTTTTTCTGCCAAGTATAATAACCCAGGGGAAGAGGGATAAGAATCATTCCATAAGCAAAACTCTTGCTGCTTGACCTCAGTGTGTGCAGATCATAATTCAGGTTCTGGAAAAACAGAGCATTTAGCTATTTTACTTGGCAAATTTCAAAAAATCTGCTGCAGCTAATTTCTGCAAGGCTGTGAAAGCGTTTCTAAAATAGGCATCAAGTTCAAACCACAAGATCAACCTAAACTGATATAAATCAATAACTAACTCAGGAATATGTTTATTTTGGAAAGCTTTAGGCCTGGATATCACCTACTGCTTTAATGGATTTACCCGATGCTTAGGATCACATCTCTGAAACTCTAAAGAAAGAGAGAAAGAGACTTTTTTTTTAAGGGAGTTATGTGCACGAGTTCTGCAAACAGTAAGTTAACACAAGTTCAGCAAATTCCTTGGTGAGGATGCCCCTTCCCGATGCAAAACCTTTGATACGGTGGGGTTGTGGAAGGGCTTAGATCTCTCCCACAGAAAATGAATTGGGTTGCTGTTTTCTCTGAAAATAACTGCAGACCTCTAACCCCAAATAGCGTCAAGCGCTGCTGCATGGGTCCTTCCTGGCCAGCGGTCAGGTAGACCTCCGATGCCAAGCTGGGTTGGCCTGGAGAAGACTCTGCGTCATTCACAGTAACCAGCATCTTCTGGATGCATTCGTGCACCTTCCGCACGTCCACTCTGCTTCCAGGTTGTGTCAGGGAGCAAGGGATGCTTCTGCGCATTTAGTAGCATCACTTGTGAGCTCTGAAGACAGTGCCTTGGTGCATTTGTGTAGCTCCTTCAGAGCAACCGCAATTTAAAAACAGGCCTTAGGGCGCCTAAATTAATGGAAAAATTCTGCCTGCCTCATCCATCAGAGCTTATCCGTATTAGTTATTTCTTTGCTCGGAGTTGGTCTATAACATCGAAGGTTACCATAAGTTAACGTTTCAAGTAAAACGCAAAAGATCCCTTAAAGCAGTAGAAAAGGATATAAACAGTTTGTTCGGAGAGGCAAGTGTGGATCTTGCAAAGTTTTCGGCTTGGTTCGTGCAGCGCAGCACTGGTTTAGCCAGCGAGTCAAAGCGGCAGCGATGTAGCTTAAGGCCTGCAATACCCTCGGTCTGATTCGCGGCATTTCGCGTGCTGGTTGGCAATAGGAGCCTGTTTGCGAAAGTATGTGGTGGGGGCGGCATCGCCAATGAGCCAGTTGTCATTTTTGTGTGAAATTACATATCCCAGGATCGGCTTTGGGATTTGACTATCTCTCCCTAGAAGTGCGTGTACCTGTTATGTTTGGCTCTGGAAGCAGCACAGAGCCACCAAACTTAGCATCGTTTGCCTTTATTAAAAGCGGCTTGTTTGTTCTGCGAATTTGCATTTTATGCCTTTTCCCCCCCCCTCCCCCCATGTGGTGGGAGACGTTATGCTGCCAACTTGCAGGTTATGCTTAGCCTCGTTTTCAGCATTTTGTTGCTCTGTAATTATGGAAAATCAGAGGGATTTTGTTTTGCTTTTCTTATGGGTCAGATTCTGCAAGGCCCGCTTGACTGGCGCTCAGATAAGCCTGGTCCCCTCTGAGTTACGGAGGTTTAAACAAGACCCCAAAGGTTCAGGCTCGAACTAGAAGCTTTTCCAAAGCATACGACCCTCCTGAGGTGCAGAAATCAGCTGCCTCTTAGTTTTCCCTAACGCGGATTTACAGCTCTTGCTGGATCCCTGGCCATCTGCAGAAGTGTCTACACGCGTGCCAAGCTCTGCTCACGTTTACTTAGGTCTACAGCGCCGGTGGGGCTTTGGTCTTCCCCCACCAAAGAAGAACATCACTGCAGAAATGCACTGAGAAGTGCCGGTGGAGACAGGCCGCCGCAGTGCCCGACACCCCTGGGACCACCACCTCTGCACCCTGCCGTCATGCCCGGACACCGGCGGTCCCTGTGGGGGTGCAGGTTTGCCCCAGCATGGTTTATTTAAAGCTTTCAGAGCAGTGACTCACTCTGGGGTTACCTCAGCTTTTGGGTTTCGATTCGCCTCGTGCCGAAGGGCACGGCCAACTGAAAGATACGGTGGATTTTCCATTTCCTGATGTTTACAGCCCAAGACTGAAGGCATTTCTGGCAGGGGTGGTTTAGCCACAGACAATACTGGGCTCAGTGCAGTGGTAACCGGGTAAAAATTTTAGCTAGTGTTTTTACAGGAGGTCAAAGAAGATGTTGAAACAGTTCTGGCGTGGCATCTGCTACTCCGTTTCTTGGAAGTGCAAGTCCTGCAGCTCCCAATACGAGAGTGATTTGTCATTAGCACCAGGCGCTTCTCCCCGCTTTAAGTGATGTTAATAAGAATACTCACCGTTGGTGTGGTTTTCGAAGATAAGTTTGTCATTGCATTCCTGCTCATCCACGCAGCCACAGATGTAGATGATCCCATCCTCGCTGGGCTGATGGGTCATGATGCAGCGTGAGGTGTTGTAGTTTGGGACCATGAGGTTTTCTATCGGGTGGTGGGGGTTGTGGCAGAGCGTGCTGATCCTGATGCTCTCGTTGTCTTGTCTCCTGTAAGTGCCAAAAGAATCAAGAGAGCTTTAGACTAGAGCCTCAGCATGCAGAAAGCCGGCAGCCCTGGGCCTGTCATCCCAATGTCACCTGGATGTCATCTTAAACCTGCGCCAATCGTTAGTTTTTAAGCCACGTAGTGAATGACTTGTTTGCAGTGGCTCTGGTATAATTCTAATTATACGTGCTTAGAAGAGACTTTGTTAAATCCGTTTATCGCTTCCAAACAGTTAAATTTTTAGCACACATCAATAGTAGGATCTGAGCCAGAGAATCCGAGTGTTTCCAGGAGATATTTCACAGGTTAATAACTGCCCATTGGATCACATAACGCCAATGCTAAGGCTGCGTGCCCTGCATGGGATTTGGAGCAAAATCACTCTTTCCTCAACACCAGCCATTAGGCCAGGTTAGATGTACATGAAATTACTCCCGTAGTATTGTTGCTGTTCCCAATGTGCTGTTAGCCACCTGCGGTCCTTAGTGAAGCCTCCAAAGCAAGGATTGCCTCTTTCTTCCTAGTGCAATCTCTCCACTGTGACGCAAGTCTTCAGCAGTAGCACCTCTGCCTCAGCAGCTGCTGAGATCTCTGCTGCCCAAAACCCATCATCAGTTCGCGAGAGAGCCGGTGGATGTGTTGATAGAAATCTTGCTTGCAGAAGATGGCTTGGCCATGTGCTGTCGTTCTGCTCCTCCGGGCCGGCGTTGCTGAGATGGAGCTGATGAGCGTGCTGTGGTTTTCTGGGCTCTCGCAGCCCGGTGGCCGAGTTCCCGGSTTAATTGCTAGGTTTCGCGTGCTGTCCTTGGATGACCACTTGCGCCTGCCTCTGTAACCTGAAGGAGCAGAGTGCTTGTGTAGCTAGTCGGGACTATTTCTAGAAATGTCGTGACCTTTAGAGTTGCAAAATTGTGCCATGAAGTTTATATGACTTCTGAAGGCGTAGGAACCACAGGCTGTGTTCGTGTTTATACAACGGCTTCAGTTACTGAGCAGCTACTGCGTGAAACCTGCCTTGTTTTACCTGATGAGGTCTTGCTGGAGCTAAAGGTAGATACCAAGGTGGACGAACCAGAAACCTCCTGGTGGGCTGGGATGGGAGCTGAATGGCGGAGTGAGGACACGGGGAGGGGACAGCCGCGGCCGTTACATGTTGCTGTGTTTTGCCGGAGGAGGAAGCCGCAGGAGCTGTGTCCACCAGCAACTCTCCAGTGATGGGCTGTGCAGGAGCTTGCGTGGTGCACGCCTGGTGGGTCCACCCTGGGGCCAGGGCGGAGGCCAAGTACCGAGCAGCGCCCGCAGCCTCTGGGCACGGGGCAGAGGATCTCCCCACACTGGGGTATTGCCCGAGAGCCGGGATGCAAAGGCAACAAGCCCTCGTTTCTCCTTATTTCCATCTAGACAATTAAGAGGAAAGTAAAAGCTTAATTGCCTCAAGTTTCTAGGGAATTTTCAAAAAGAAAAGCAAAATCTGGCCTTTTTTTTGGTCACTTTGTATTTCTTTAGCTCTGTGCAATGTCCCTCACCTTCAAGACTGGTCACAACACCAGCCCATGGAGACCTAGACATCTCTCCCAAAGGCTGAAAGATGGGAACTGCGGGGGGGGTAACGATTTTGCAAGAGATTTTTCCCTTTCTGGAGTTAAGATGCAAAATGTTCAAAACCATGCGTTGCATTTAACTGCTCACAACTGTTCGGGTAGCACAATGAGAGTGAAAAAAATATTCCAAGGCCTAATCCTGAAAAGTCATGTCCACGACACTCCAGTTACTCACAAAAGCAAGCCTCGGAGCACTGGGTCTCAACCCATAATGCCAATGTCCTGCAAGGTTTTTTAACCGCCAGCGTTCGAGTGAGGTCCTTTTCACACACCACAAATTTTACTCTGCAGCAAATAGGTAGGGCGCCCATGAAAACCATGGAAAACTGTGGTGCACACAGCAAAAGGAAGGGTTTGGCCTTTGGTTTGTGGTTTGACTCCTCTGCTGATATCGAGTGGGCAGAGGGGGCACGTGGGGCTGAAGGCTAAACCGAGGCGAGGTGCAGAGCATAGGTTATCTTCAGTCGTGTGGTATAGGGCCGGCAGCATTCGGTCTCGGCTTTTGTTTGTAACGAGATAAGTCCAAATTAGAATCATGCTGCTGAGAGTTTTTTTTTCCCTTTTACCCCACCACAAATCTGGAAAAATTCAGATTTCTGTCCGAACCCCGCGGCTTGAGTTCATCTCTGCCYGTCGTTTCAAGCTTGTGTAGCACTATAAGCGTCCACCAGCATTGGCAGTGCGGACAAGGAGGTGATGAGGATGAGACCCAACTGGGCAGAGCAAACGCGCATGGAAACCACCGTCCTGCTGCGGTGCCTCGTAGCTGGGTCCCGAGCCGGGATGCCTCCTGCGCCGCGGGAGCAGCCCCGCGTGCCCTCGCAGGGTCGGCGGCTAATTAGGAGCCGGTAACGAGGCGGGAGCAGCCGCGATCGCCAGGATTTGACCTTYGTTTCTTCCGGCGAGCACCAAGGGTGGTGGCGGGGAGCAAGGGAYGCGTCTCCTCCGAGCTCTCGCGCTTTCCAAACGGCCGTGGTCAGCGAATGAGTTTGAAAGGAGACGGAAACCCAACCCGAGCCGGTCCCAGCTGCAGCGGTCGTGCCGTAATCTCCAACGAAAACAGCCGCGACCAGGCTCGTAACGTTGCAAAGTGGGGGAATTTGGGAGAGCGGGTTTTTTTTGTTTGGGTTTGGTGTTTTTTGGTGTTTTTTCTTTTTTGTTTTGTTTTTTTGTTGTCGTTCTTTTTTGCTTTTGGCCCATAACGCAGCAATTACGTTGAGGCAGAATCCTGAAAACGGCCAGCGTGGCTTTGCCCCTAATGAGCAGGTTGAGATAACGCCTAGGGATAAGTGCCGAGCTGGTTTTCCCTTCGGCAGCCAAATTAAAAGGGAYAGAGGGGAAAAGTCCCTTTGGGTAGACCCCACCTGGACGTTGTCTTTTGGTTTTGCTCGTGGGGAGCAAAAAGCGAGGGGAGGGAGTCTTCTGGGCCGAGTGAGACGCTGCACGTTTGGCCCGAAGCGCAAGATGGTGTTGCCGTGAAGCATCCGTGCGTGCGGATACGTCCGTACGTGCGCGTACGCTGCAAATGCCTCGCTGAGATTTAACCGCCCGCTGCCGCCGGCCGGTTCGCTGCCTATAGCTTGCTTTAAAAGCTTGCAATAAGGCTCTGAGGACCTGGGGGACGGGCTGGTTTTGCCCCGTGGATTCAGCTCGTGAAGCTACACCCGGCGGTTTTACACGAGCGAGGCAGGCTCAGCACAAAGCCGTGGCGCTTTGCGTCGGACGTTTCAATGGAGTTTCTTTAGGGAAAAAACCACCCCAACCCAGTATTAATTACAGGCAAATCATTTTGCTGCAAATTGCACCTGAAGCGGAGCGAACGTGGGATGCRGGGAGGGGAAGGGAAAGGGCGGGGGATGCGCGCGGGGCCGCGGCTTACCAGATGGCCACGCAGATCTCGTAGGGGCTCTCGCAGTAGGAGTTGAGGTTGCAGTTGCTGTAGCAGACCCGCTCCTCACAGGCCGGCGCCGTCGCGTCGCACCATTTGCACAGGTTGGTCTTCAGGCTGCGGCGCGCCCCGGCGCACCAGGCTGCGGGCGGAAGGGACGCGGAGAGGGTCAGGCTCCCCCGCTCCCCTCTCCTCCTCCGAACGCGCCCGCGGGGGGGGAGCGCAACCCGCCGCCTCGAGGGCTTTGCAAGATCGGTGGGAAAAGGAGCCTGACCTGCTGCTCCCTGTACGCGCGTTCGTTTACGGGTTTCCCTCGCTCGGTGGTTCGGTCAAACGTGCTTTAGATGACGCCAGGGTTTGCACAGAGCAGACGAAGCTGCGTCAGCCCCGAGGCAACGGACCCCACCGGACGGGACCTTCGCCGCGCTCGCGGAGAGCCGCGGTCTCCCCTCGCGCTGGCAGCGCTGCCGGCTGTCGCGGCAGSGTTTCTTTCTTCCCGCGTGACCTGGCCCTCGCGCCGCGCGTCCCGAACGCGCAGGGCGCCCCAAACCGGGGGCTGCCGCGCGACCGACGACGTTGTTCCCTCCTCTTCCCCGGGGGAAGCAAAACGCCGGCGCGGGGACGCGCCGCCCGCGGTGGCCTCCTCGCTCTCCCGCCCCGCCGCCGGCTCCAGCCCCAGCAGGGAAATCCGCTGGGAAATATGCCGTGCCTGGTTGTGCCGTGCGTATCTCACGAGGATAAAGTTAGAGCTGTTTCTATACCGAGGGCGAATGAGCTGTTCTGAGTTAGGGAATAAATCCCAGCCAAATTTAAACTTCCTGCTGTAAGGCTGCTGTTTTGCCTTTAAAAAAAAAAGAAAAAGGACAAACAAAACGGCTAAGGGGCTTCTATATGTTTGCCAAGTTTTAATCCGATTTAATAAATAYGCCTAAGAGCGCCCATGCAGGAATCTGAATTAAAGCAGCTGGCTCCTCGAAGGYGCCGGTCGTCTTTAATTCCCGCCGGCTTTAGCGCCTGCCGTGGCTTCGCAAGGCGGCCGCGCGCCCTGCACGCTCCCGCGCCCGGCTGAAACGCCCGCTCCGGCTCGCTGGGCCGCGACAGCGATCGGAGCCCTCTCCCTCGCCGTCACCAGCCGCTGCTCGAGCAAGCAGCAGGGAGCAAAAGTGCGGGGCTCCGAGCGCGAGGCCGGGGCAGCGCGGGCGCGCAGCTGCAGGCGCCCTGCTCCGAGGCCCCGCTCCTTCCCGTTCGCCTTTCGGCGCTCCCGAAGCACCCGTGGCGGAGCCGTTTCCCAAAGCCGAGCCCTGCTCGCCCCGCGCCGGCGGCTGGCTCCGCGCCCGCCGCATCCCCGCCGCGCCTCCCGCCCTGCAGCGTTCGGCACCCACGGGCAACGATCGAATGGCAGGTTTTGACCCCAAACGGGGGCCTAAAACCAGCCGTCCCTATAGCGAGCCTGCTCGGCTGAAGGGGCTTGTCCTGCCGGCGAAGCACGATGGCAAAGCACCCAGGGAACAGGGTATTTGGGGCTGGATTTCCCCGGAAAGCTCACTTCTGGGTGTCTGAGCACAGGGACCAGAGGTGCGGTGTGCTCTGCAGCCTCTTCTTTCCAAGTACTGTAACGTGCTATAGGGTCCTGGAGACGTGCTATAGGGTCCTGCAATGTGCTATAGGGTCTCTGTGACATGCAATAGGGTCTCAGCAACATGCTATAGGGTCCTGCAATATGCTATAAGATCCTGTGATGTACTACAGGGTCTCAGCAACATGCTATAGGGTCCCAGCAATGTGCTATAGGGTCTCAGCAACATGCTCTAGGGTCCTGCAACGTGCTATAGGGTCTCAGCAACATGCTCTAGGGTCCTGCAACGTGCTATAGGGTCTCAGCAACATGCTCTAGGGTCCCAGCGATGTGCTATAGGGTCCCGGCAATGTGCTATAGGGACTTGCAACATGCTATAAGGTCCCATGACATGCCGTAGGGTCCCTGTGACATGCCACAGGGTCCCGCAATGTGCTATAAGGTCCCACAATATGCTATAGGGTCCTGCGACATGCTATAGGGTCCTGCAACGTGTTATAAGATCCTGTGATGTGTTATAGGGTCCCGGCAATGTGCTATAGGGTCCCAGCAATGTGCTACAGGGCCTTGCAACATGCTATAAGGTCCCATGACGTGCTATAGGGTCCCTGCGACATGCCATAGGGTCCCAGCAACATGCTCTAGGGTCCCGCAATGTGCTATAAGATCCTGTGACGTGCTATAGGGTCCCAGCGATGCGCTATAGTGCCCCAGCGACGCGCCGGCTGGAGGGAGGGCATTTCTGGTGGGCGCGTCGTTTAATGCCGCAGCGGGGGACCCCGAACGCTGAGGCGCATTTTGGACGTCCGCCCAAAGAGCGGGGCGGCCCGGACGTCCTCCGCCGGACCCACGCCAGGCGGCCTGACGCGGTGCAGTCTCTCCCCGCGCTCGCTTAACGCCCTTCCTGGCCGAGGCCTGCCGGGCTGGAGGTTTTCCGGCACCAGCCGGGCTGCGTTTCGGGGCAGGGGGCGCGGGGCCGTAGCTGCGGCGGAGGCTCCCGCGTGCTCCTCGTCCCCGCGGCTTTCTCTGCCGCTGCGGGCAAGCGGGCAGGGCCCCCGCAGCTGCCGGCGCGCCGCGCATTTAACTCCTCTGGGATTTTAACTGCTCCGCTTCCCAACGCGGGGCCTGCGGTCGGCTCCGACGGCACCGCGGGCGCTGCAACGAGGAGGTTTTAGGTTTTTTTTTTTAAATGACCCATATGAGGCTTAAAAGCACCCAGCAAGGACCTCACTGCGGCGTGCCGGGTGCCGGGAGCCGCGCGGGCGAGGAGGCGGCCGAGCATCCCACGACCTGCCACGAAATGGTCCCGGTTCCAGGGGCTGCTCCRGCCCTGCTGAAGCAAACGGGGATCCTGTGGGTGACCTGAACAGACCCRCCGGCCCGACTCCCTCCAAGGGTTAGCACCCGAAACCGTGACCCTGGCTGGGATTCGGGGTTCCCACGCCCAAAGCGCAGCTTTCCCACAGTGCTGTGCCAGGGCAGGACTTGCGGGCCTCAAACTTCAAAGAAAAAAAAATTATATATATTATTTWTATATATATATATRTTTWTATATWWTATATAWAWWWTWTATATATATATATATATAWAWAAAAATAACGTCACCATGGTGCTGGTGCGCAGGGAGGGGGGCTCGGCTCGGCGGTCATGCGCTGCGGCGCGAAGGAGCTGGCGCAGGCTAAAGAGTTAAACATGGAAACGCGCTCCAGAAATACAGCGGTAAGCGGACAAAATTCTTTRGAGACAAATTGTTCTGAACTAGTTCAGACTGTGACTCTGTTATCTGCTCTGGAGGAAAGGTCGGAGCGGGACTATCTATTTTTCTTTCCCCTTCTGATTCTCCTGGTAAGTCAGAGAGGAGCGTGCAAAGCCCACCGAAAGCTCCCTCCGAACCGTGTGTCCTTGAGCCATTAGCTCTAGGTACAATTTAGCTGCCACATCACTCATCTTGGCCCTGATTAGACCCAGATGAACACTTTCAATATTAATACTCAGATGATTTAATAAAGCTGCACGAGCAGTAAAAGTAACAATACACTTCCATAAAGGGGTTCCAGATGTTGCCAAGGCAAACGCTAAACATCAAAATACAAACTTCAAAAAAAAAAAAAAAAAGAGCTGGATAAGCAAAACTTGGAACAAACTCTCAACTAATTAAATGTGGGCTGAGTAGTCCAAAAATAAATTGAAGCCATAAGGATGCGATGGGAGCCAATAAATAGTACGGCTGGTCAAAGTTATCGTGAAACGGCGGTCGGAGAGACGGCTTGAAGTCGCCGATAGGTGGGTTCACGTTGAGCTTGGCGTCTCCTCACCGGGAAGGCTTGTTGCCCTGCGCCGGCAGGAGCGGCAGGGCTCAGAGCACCACCGGGGGCGTCGGGGTGGTTCTCGGGGTTGGGGGGGTCCCTCCGGCCCGGCGTTGCCCCCCGGGGCGCCCTTTGCCGTGCCTTCRCCCTCTGCCCCCCTGAATGTCATCGGAAGCAGCTCTCCAAGGAGCTTCTGGGCCAGGCCCACCACTGGCATTCGCCTGCGCGTTTGGCTTTCGTCCGCGGCTCAGGACACCGCTGCACAACAGCAGAGCCGCTCATAAAATTGTTACGAGGACAAGCAAATTCCTTCCCGATTATACGCGGGGGTCGTTCCTAAGGTTAAAGCGACGGCAGAGCTGATGGGCTCCAGCCTCTCGCGGCCCCCCGTGAGGACGGCGGGGATCTTCCCCGTTGGCAGGTGACTCCCGAGCTGCCCCRGCGCCGCGGACGGGGGCCGTAGCGGTAATTCCCGCCGTCCTGAGCTCCGGCGGGAGACCTCCGGCTGCCCGTGTGCCCCGTGCGGGAGAGGCCCCCACTTTCCTGCGGGCCATTCCCGCCCGACCCAGATCCTATCTGCCGGAAAACATCCGCTCTTGCCGCTGCATCGCGCCRCGCTGCGGGATCTCCCCGGGACCGGATGCAGAACTGCCGTCCRGCGATTTCCGACGGGAATTCGGCAGCTCGACTCCAGTCTCCGCTTGCAGGATCTTGCGGCAGCCTCCTCTGCTGAAGAGCGTTTCATTTCCCCACCGCCCTTCTCCCTTCATGTGCTTTCCCTACTCCGCATCTTTGTATTCGGAGGAGAGGGAGGGAAGCCCAAATCAAGCCCCAAAGACCCGTTATCCCGTTCCCCCCCCCGAACCCCGGCTTCTCCTCCGGGAAACGCCGAGCGCACGCGGCGCATTGGGTGCAGGGAGGGGGTCTGCCCTGGGCACGCGGCCCGCGTCGTCCCGCGCGGTCGACGCCGGGGCACCCGACGAGCCGGCAATGTTTCCTGGGGAACGGAGAAGGGCCGATTTCGATTGCGTTAGACACCGGCGCTTCCCGCTGCCAAAAAGAGGCCGTATCCATTCCTGGTCTTTCTGGACCTTCTTCAAACAGGCTGGTAACTACCACGTTCTTTTTTTTTCCTTCTTTCTTTTTTCCTTTGTGAAAATATCCCTTTCAATCAAGTGTTTAGCAAATAACGCTCAGTCCGATTACGAAATAAATTGGGCATGGGCCGTACCAGCAGACTTCTCAAATCTCTTTCAGATGCTCAGGTTACGTCATGCTCTAACCTCACCCCGGGGAGGGACGAGCCCCGCGCCACGCCGGCCGCCTGGCCGCTCCGGAAACCCGCCGTAGCGCTCGGCGCCTTTTGCATTGCGCCCCAGGGTCAGGCCGGGCCGAGCCGCTCGTCCCCGTGTCCACCGGGCTGCTCGCGGAGCGGCTCGGCTCGGCTCGGCTCGGCTCGGCGGCGCTTTGGGAGCCGCGCGCCCCAGCGCCGCTCACGCCGGCGAGCTCGCGCCCGTAATTACCGCCCGTACCGTGCTCTCGCTCGTGTTTAGAAACAACAACAGCTCAACTGACTCATCGATCCTACGGCCTCTGAGTCACTTCTTTATTTCTGGCTTTCCCCGCTCTGCCCTTTGCAGCGGAGCGAGCTGCCCGCGCGTGCGCGCACGCACACGYGCGCACATCAAGTTCGCATTTGTTTTTCCCCTATAAAACCAAAACGATTTCCATACCATTAATGAAACAGGAATGATTTGACTCTGCGTACCCTGGCTCTTATTTTCCATTGTATAAACTCTGCAGATGAAATAAGGACGGCTGTAAAGTAAACCTCCTTTCTGTGTTTTTTTTTTTTCCCCCTTTCCAGGCAGCCTTTTTTCAAAATAGCAATAGGGAGTCACTTACGGTCTTGGCCCGAGTGCTGAGCATGCAGCGATTAACCCCTTCATCCCCAGCTTTGCTCCCTTGCTATCTACAAGCAGCAAGGCGGTGGTGGGTGAGCCGCGGCGTCCCTGGGGGGGACGTCCCACCGGGCAGCAAGTCTCCTGGCAGGGGGAGTCCTCTGCATGTAGGGCTTTTGCATATAGGTCCTTGCATATAGGACCCTGCATATAGGTCTTTTGCATATAGGTTCCTTTGCATCCCCCAAAGCAGCATCTCCGGGCACCACATGCTCCTCCAGGCCGGGAGCAGGCGAACGGCGTGTGGAGTTACGCGGCCCCACGGCCTGCATTTTTCACGCCAACCCCGCTTTTCTGCGCAAAGCAGCACCAGGGTTTTGTGTCCGACCCACCGCCGCCGCTTCCCGCGCCGTCTCCCTGCCTTCTCGCTCCCCCGGGGGCCGCAAGCGCCAACATCCCGACGAAACGCCCTCTCTCCCACCGCGGAAATAATCGTCAGTAAATAATTTAATCGTCAGATCTCGCTCTTACTGTTTACGGGGCTGTTCTGATTTTACAAAGTGCCCTGAGGAAAACTTAGAGGGTGAAGTACTGCCTTTTACGAGAGCAAGAGATAGAGCCGGACCCGGGAGCCCGGCCGCTTGCCAGCTTCCCCGTGGGCCRGTGCGTTGCCCTCGCGGCTGGAGTCGCGCCTGAGCCCTTAGGGCATGCCTCTGCTTTTAGATGCATCCTTAAAGAGGTCCGTCCAGCCCATCTGCAACCTCACTATCGTCAAGGCTTGTCAAAATGCCCAGCGGGGCCGGCCGGTTGGTGCCACGAGCCGGGACGCCGTTGCTCTCCCCCGCCCGGGTGATGCGCTTGGTTTTATTTCCCTTGGACGCACTGAGCGTTATGCACCCGGCTCACCCATCCCGCGCGCTACGAAATCGCTGCTGGCTTCACGCCGCTGCAAAGTCAACCAGAAAATGTTCTGCAGTGAAACTCATTCCCAAACGCAAAGCGATTCTTGCAGGATTTTTCCCCATCTCCGCCCAAGCAGCTTGCGTTCGGGCTCGAATGCAACTCGTTAGAGGAGCGTTACGGAAACACTGGATGTTGGATGCTCCAGGACCTCATAAACAAATCCTCTCTGTTTACTCTCTGCATGAAACGATTAAGGTAATAAAGTTTATTTTACTTCAGTATTTTTACCAGCTTCGTGGACTGCTGGTACTCCTCGAAACGTGTTATGCTGAYGTACTGTTTCTCTTTCAGTTGGAGAATTCTATTAAATACAAAAATTACCGGACAAACAAAGYCTGACATTAAACTTTTAAAAAACAGACATTAAAGTTTTAAAAAACAAACAAAGCCCTCCAGTCCTGAGGTCCTGAAGTTCATTAAGACCTGACCCAACGCTATGGGCAGAACTGCTCTCTCTGGCTACGGAGGACTGCGAAGGATTATCAACGCAGCTCTTCACTGCGTCTTTGAAACGTTTGAAAACGGCTGAAAATATTTTGTCTGTTTTGTCAATGCACTTACACCTTCACTTAGACACCAGTAGCATTAAGGGCTGGGAGTTGTGTGTTGTTAGCACTGTTTTCCCTGCGGTCCCCTAACGCGCCGAAGCACCTGCTTCACCTAACACACCCCCCTTTGGCCAAGAGCAAGTCCAACTTAAGCTCTGAATCAGGCCTTTCCGGGCCCACAGACCATGTAACGGTGTCAGCATTTGCAATTTTAACATGCACGTGGTGGCCTGAGACCACGATCCCAGGGGCCGTGGACGGGTCAGGACGAAAGGGCCAGAAGGACATGGGTCACGGGCAAGTTCACAGCTCCGCACGGGCGTTGCAACCGCTTGTAAGCTTGTGCAGACTCGCTGCGCGAGCAAAGCTGCCCTAAAACCAGCAGGGTTCGGTGGTTTGGTGGCAATTCTGGGGGTCTGCTTGTCCCCCCGGGAGGTCGGCAGAAACACGGTCCGCAGGAGCATTCGATGCCGCCGAGCTTCGCTGCAAACGCGGCCCTAGCGCAGAGGTCCCTCAAGTCCCACGGGATGGTAACTTAACCCTGTTTCTTCTGCCCCCTAAGCGCAGCGCGCGCTGGCTACAGCAGCTCGTCTCCCAAGCTGCCRCCACGCAGCGGCAAACCGCCGCGGCAGACAAAAGCGATCGCCAGTTCGCCCTGCGATAACTCTGCTATCCCATGAAGCATGCGGCAGCTGCTGGGTAATCACCAGGGTATGAAAGCGGAAAGTGAAGAGCTGCACCACAAACCACGGTTTCTGAAGCCCGGGCAGGGCCGGGGCCGGGCGCYGTGGGAGCCCGGCACCTCGCGGTGGGTCGGGAGGCAAGAGGCAACCAACGACCAGCTGACGCTACTGCCATCGTTTTTGTTGTTCTTGTTTCTCTGGAGCTACCAACAGTTGTGTCCTATCTGGTTTATCTGATTGCAGCTTCTGCCCCTTCCTTGCACCTCAATTGCAGGAAGACCCATCACAGGTGAGACCATGAACCTGACAGTGAAAGAAAGTGAGCTGCAAGTTGGGTGCAGATCTTGCTCTGGCTTGACTACTTCAGCACAAGTAACGGTACCGCATAGAGGGCTTTTTTTTTTAATATTATTATTGTTATCGTATTATGCTGTGGAATTTAGTTTTGTGTAAACTTTTCAGGCTCTGCAGGAATCCTGGACCCTCGTGAGTAGATGGAAGCGAACTTTAAAGATATCATCCAAATAGGTAAACATGTCAGAAACATTATCTGGGTCACATTTGGGCAACAGGGTTTGCTCTGCTTTAAGTAGAAAGGGTTTGCTGATGATTTAGATGAACTTCCTGAGGAGTGTTTGAAATTCCTGGCACCCGTTCGAGTTACCATCTGGTAGAGGGGCTGTGATGAGCCAACACAGAGACATTAGCCTGGAGCTGCTCTTAATATCTCGCATGGAGTTTTGTGACTGGCTAGGCTGTATTTTTTTTTGTATTTGTAGTATTTTGGTTACCCGAGGTGAGCAGGGCTCGCAAGAGATTGTGTGACGAGCTCTAGGGCAGAGCCGCACTGCTGGTTCTCCATCCGCGTGCTGTCATCAAGTCGTTCCAGCACTGCCTGTTCTTTTCGGCTGCTAAAATTATTCTGTATAGTCGCGTTCTGCCCTCATTTAGACCGGATCTAACAATAATTAAGTAATTAGTGCTGTCAGAGTGAACTCGAACTTGAGGGTAGCCTGGATGCAGATGCTCCAGCTTTCTTGCTTTTCCTAAAGCATGCAGATAGATAAGCTGGCATGTTCTTCTCTTTCGTTTCCTTCTTGATCTCTTTTAAAAATTCTATTTTAAGAAGCTTGGAAATGTGTTGTAATCTACATAAAGGCACTGTTCCTCGCGGGGTTCAGTTCAATCTGAATATCTCTCCAATTTTCCAAAACTAAAGGGACCTATTGCAGCGTGGCGGGGGATACAGTGCAGATTCTGAAAGCAAAGCAAACCACAAGGGTTTTTGCAGGAACGGGACCACCGCTTTTCAGGAGTCCTGCTGATGGGGCCTGAGCTGCTTGTTCTCCGCCCACGGGAGCAGCGGGAGCTTGTGTGGTTGTGAGATGCCCCATGAGAGACCCGTCCCTCACGAGGACGGGAGCGTTCGCACGGGGCAGGCTTGCAGCACAGCTCGAGGGAGCCGTGGCAGCCGCGGGGCTGAGCCGAGCTGCTCCTCCAGCACGGAGGAACGGGCAAATTGAGACAAACCGGTTCTCAGTTCGTTATCTCATGCTCCGAGATATCCTAATTTTGCACTACCTTTTTTTTAACCCAGCTTCCTGCCCCAGGGTGCCGCCCGAAACGTGCCACGGTCTGAATGCCTCCGAGTAATAGCTTTGTCCAACAGCTTCCTTCCACGCTGCAGCCTGTTGTGGGTGACAGAAAAGCTTGTGCTGCTCGTGGTGCTATTTTGCAAAGAGGTGAGCGCAGAGCGAATGCACGAAGCTGGAGTCGATGTGTGCTGGGACGAATGTGCCCCAAAGCGAATGCTCTGCACGGCTGGTGGGAACGCCCGGGACCGTTTTCTGCCACCGTCCCAGGGTGCCTTTTGACATACTAAAGYCATGGCAGGAACTGAGCTCCCAGGGGATCCCCAGTCTCTTTTCTGTGGCTGCTTGTCCTCTCAGTCTATTTGAAGGAGGATGATTAATTCAACTGCTTGTTGCTTATGGCTCCGTGTGTCACTTCCCCCTGTAAGAAGGGCCYTGTTTGCAGTCGTCGACTGGTTGGGGCTAATTTGGGGATAGATCTACCGTGGAAAATAAATGCTTTACGCGGCAAAACAGCAGCTGATCCCGTTTCTTCCACCTGGCTGTTCAGATTCTCCCAGGCAGAAAGTCATCGAGCAACATCAGACAGATCTCTCTTGTCACGTCCCGGCTGCATCGGTTGGTGACCTGCTCTGTCACACACTCACCAGAGGGGACGCAGCGACTCATTCTGCATGTGGGCCAAAAAGGCACAGTTGCACTTTATTAAATGAGCCAAGGAATTTTTTTAAAGAAATACCTACACCACTCTCAGTCATAAAGACCATGGGAGCTCCTGTAGCCACATCACACCAGAGACCCTTCACGGGAGTAGGTCTGAGCTCCTGACTTYGCGAAGTTGGGTGGCTCCCCAGGTGCACGTAGAGGTGCACAGCTCTCAGCAGAGTTGGTGCCCGCATGCGGGTCTGACACGGGAGGATATGGTGAGTTGGGAAGGAGAGGAAGCGGGCCATGGATATCCAGGGACAGACACAGTATGAATTCGCATTGGTGGTACCATCTTCCCGACAGGGTGTATGGTGCTCGCACCGGGGCAATGCAAAGCACAGTCACACCATCTCCTTTGGGAATGGCCAAAGCGAGAAGGGATCAGGACCAAAATCTCTGTGTTTTCCATCGTTGCCTTTGGGGGGGGGGAACAACCCCTTTCCCCCCCCAACCTCTTAACAGTGTAATAACCAGCCGGACAGAAACTTCAGTGAGTGTCTTCAGGCYTCCCAGAAGCAGAGACCTAGGAAAAGGCTGTTGATCCCGGAGGTAGCATCTTCACGGGGCTGTCGGGGGAACTCGAAAGCTTAGGAGATGCTCTCATATTGGGGAAAGGAGGTGCCTTATTAGCGATCAGAGGAAGCGACCGGGTCAGTTGGTGTCACCTGGAGTTTGGGATCGGGCTAGAACTAATGCCATGGAGCCGGGGGAATGTCACCGCACGCGGCGCGGTGAGGAGCGTTGCCGCAGGCCCACGGAAAGCATGTCCCATATGATGCTGCTTCAACCATTTTGCGAGTCCCACTGGACCAGAGCACAGGACTCTGCAAAGCGAAACACAGCAGCTGCCACCGCTGGAGCTGCGGATCAGCTCCTCAGTACTGCTCATTTTTGCAAATAGCTGCGGATTGCACACTGCAAATGCTGAAAAGGTCTTGTTTTTTTTTTTAAATCCTGAATCCAGCTGTAAATAATCCTGTTTTGACAAAGGTAACACTTTGGTTAAGGTGTATTTTCAGAACTGCTAGCGTCCATGTGGCCAAYGGCCCTCAGCTCCTTGTAAGCCGGCAGACTGCAACGTAGAGCCGGAGACATTAATTGCCCCAAAGACGAGGCGCGTTTGCTGTAGTATAAATCAGCTGTCGTTTGTCAGGCGTGTTCCTGGCTTATCAATGGGAAGCAAAACATCGCAGCGTAGCAGCTCCATGAAAGGGTATGTCCTGAGCGGGCGTAACTGGGGGGAGCGCGGGCGGCGAGGGGATTACGAGATAAGCAGGCCCTCCCACATCTCCCAAAAMGCTGAAAGCTACCAGCAGCTGGCAGGAAAACTTCAGCCCTACATGGACTGCAGTAAAAGGAGAAATCAAAGGAAGAGCAAGAAATACGGCGCTGATGGACCTTGCAGATCCCTTCTGGAGGCAGGATCACAACGGTCCTCCCCGAATTCGGGGATGCGCATCCGAGCGGGGCCAACAGAGCTCGGAGCCACCCCTCCGCTTCCCCATGCCTCTCCGAAGGTCCCTAAGGAAATGTTATCCCCCGGTTGGGGCCCGACACTGCGATAATGCAGCGCTAATCCACAGGTCTGATAAGCCGGCCAGCCATCGGTGGCGTTATCTCCCTCGTAAATGGAGGCCTCTTCCAGGATTTCACTTGGCACACAGTGCTAAACATTGGCTCYGAACAGAGCAAAGTGTGTGGGAGCTGCTCATTTTGTCTCGTTGGTGGGACTGCTTTCCTTTTTTTAATTTTTTTTTTAATAAGATCAGATGTTGCGCTTCCCCAAAAACATGACAATCCATGGGAGAGGTCATTAGTTTATGGCAAGCTGCAACACCGTGGCACTCGACAGAAAGCAAATGTTATTGCCGAGAGTTATCGCTACGAGGAGAGGAAAACACGTCCTGAGGAAATAAACTGGATGGAGCAAAACAAGCAACAGCATAAAGCTGTAGGGAATAGGCAATAGGGTTGAATACTTCCTTAGAATAAAAGTCCCCGTCATCTTCTTCTAATGCCAATGATTGCTTTCCTCATACTCGGAGAGTACGCTGGATACATCTGTTAAGGTCTCCGCCTTTAACAGGACTAACAAATATCATGACTGCAGCTGGCTGAATTTTTCTACTACTTTTTTCTTCACAAAATATCCTTGTGATTGTTGTCAAATATTGATGACAGCAGTAGCAGGAAAAATCAGCTTTGTTTTTTTTTTTATTTATTTTTAAAGGTGCTTTTTAATTTTCAGTTCTGTGGAATTATTTTTCAGAAAGGACTTTCCCCTCAAAACTCCCCACCAAGATACAGAATTGACCAGCTCTAGGGATGACCAACCTGCCTCAAATCTGATGAAAGTTTTTAAGATGTAAAGAGAGAGGAAATGCCCACTTTCATGAATTTGACCTAGCTGTGCACCTCTGGCTTAGCCTTGAAGTCAGTCTAACTTACACCAACGGCTGAAATTGTGTCAGGTTTGGGGCAGCATAAAGGCGAGTTCAGAATCGCCCACCGCTCTCCTTGCTGGCTCTGATGGGTGCAGCACAGCGGGGGTCCCTGGGCTTGCCTCAGCCTCGCACCCGCAGGTCCCCTTGCTGCGAAGGGGTATATCCGTCYGTGAAACGGAGGGTGATGCTGCCTTTCCTCCCTCTTGTCAGCTCAGCTTGGACCTGGGGGGTCCCACCCCTGAATTGCGCTTGTGCCGGGGCACGGTCCCAGTTAGCTCCCCGGCCCTTGGGGTTTCGGTGGTAGCACAGCCCCTGGGTTGAGCTCTGTTGACCTTAGAAATAAGAGGCCAACGTCTTGAACAAGCTGCCTGAGGAGCCTGGGATAGGTCAGGGATTTCTCGAGCAGATCAAAAGCCGGAGATGTTTTGCTGACAGCCCTGGAGCTCCCCGTTGTGATTTATGAATTATATACGCTCTATATGTTTAGCCAAAGAGGCTCGCTGGGGGAAGAGGGGCTGGTTTGTATAAGCAGGAAGGAGCACGTGGCTTCAGATAGCCACCGTCCGCCAAGAGATGGCCCCATGAGAGGCACCAAGCGGTGGGACAGCAGCAGAYGGGCTACAGTCTCCCAAGGGTGAGTGGCCGTGAGGCTAGCGCTCCCATCCAGTGC
This sequence comes from Apteryx rowi, assembly GCF_003343035.1. Lineage (NCBI taxonomy): Eukaryota > Metazoa > Chordata > Aves > Apterygiformes > Apterygidae > Apteryx > Apteryx rowi. Next base: position 266,550 of record NW_020451000.1, on the reverse strand, counting down.
TGGGCAGAGGCCACGATGGAGAGCTGGGAATGAAATGGGTTGGGTTCGCATGAGGATAATGCCGACTCCTTCAGTGCCTYGTCCCTCACTGGGAAGGCAGAGCCATGGACCAAGTGGCAGTGGTTTTTTTAAATACCCATCTATAAGGTGTGTGCCTTCCCAGGCACTGCTCTGGGCATGCAAATGTGAAGTATGACTCCAAAATATGAGCGTACATATTTGCTGGAGTCTCTGGGCAGACTGTCCGTAGCGTGTCTCATGGAGTACAACCTTCTCCTGATGAGTACAATGTGCCCTGCTGGATTTTGAGYTTCACGTCCTCTTTTGGAGCTGGGATGCCCAAGGGCATCCTGCCAGGCTCCTTGGGTGCTTCAGGCCTTCAGAGCTGTCATCACACCAGTGACACTTTGCTCGTGTTTCTGAGGTTGTCCCAACAGCTGGAAGACGTGGGGAACTTTTTCCTTCTCTCCTACAAGATTAGATGTGGTTCACTCCCATGCTTGTATGCCAGCCCTATTTTTGATCCGCAGAAACACGAGGGAGACTTTTGAGATTCCAACTCAAAACAAGGAAGAAAAATTCTTAATTAAAAACTTTAAGGCCAGAATGTTTCTGTATGTACAATACAGTAATCCCTACAGCTTCCCTAACTTCTGAATGGGTCACAGGACTCTCGGTGGATAGTCTTGCAGTCATTGAAGGCTTTGAGCAACAAAAAAATCACCACATCCTGWGTTTGGGAATTACCTGCTGGAACAACTTTATTGTGTTGTGTTCTGATACAAAAATGCCTGGTTTCAGCTTTCGGCATGTAAATCTTGCTTTGCCTTTGTGCGATAGACTGGGAAGCCCTCGGCCAGAAAACATCTCTGGGAGCTCTTCATAAACGATCCCTGGGTCCCCTCCCAAGTCTCTCTCGGACAAACTAAGGACACCGAAAGCCTTTAGGCTCCCCTGTAACCTCTCCAGCGGGAGGGCGAGCGCTGAGCACCAGTACAACGCTATAATCCAGCGGCGGCTCCTGGGTCAGGACGTGGTGGGGAAGTTGCCTGTCTCCGCATTCTGCCGAGAAAGAAATGTAGAAAGGCTGCCCTGCAACAGCCGCTGCCACGGGGGAGAATTTAAGGATAACAGATATTTTGAAGCAATACCAGTATGCTTTTTGAGAGCTGACCAGGGAGAATGATGGAAATCCAGTAGCTGCATTATTTTTAGCTCTCTGTCAGGCAGCAGTCTGTCCTTCCATCACAGATGGATGAAAATGGACAGATACGCTGTTTGATGACCATGGCGGTGATTACAGGGATAGAGACAGGCCATATGGAGCCTAAATTCAGGTCTTGGCTGCCCTGGTTCAAACTCTTAGGGAGAGCAGTAAAGTCCCTGAAGACGATCAGCTGGCGTTGACGGAGTTATTCTGGGAGAACTGGGATGAAATCAAGGCCATTTTCGTTAGGGTARTACTTAAAACTCTGCGCTAAGAGGAGCGACTTTGCCGCTGTCACCAAACCGCTGCTGTTGCTCTTTAAAGCCGGGCTGGAYGAGTGGTGGAATTTGTTGCTTTCAGAATAATTGAATGCATATTTTCTGTCATTTCGGGGAAACTGCTGTTCCCTTCTCGCTTAACGTCAGTGCAAAGCGGGCACCCGGGTGCTTGCAACGTCTCAGGGCTGCTGCAGGGTCGGTCGCTAACAGCAGGCGCAAGGGAGCCGGATGTAGCCCGTGTAAATATGTCACTGGGGAGCTGGATTAGTGAGGGAGAGCCTGGTCTGCGCTTTTTTTTTTTCCTTTTTTCCCCATACTGAGACAAATTTTGCCATCGTATCGTTCACGTAACCTTTCAGATGAACTTAGTAATCATGATATGTTTTGGTTTGGCTTCTTTCAGATTAAAACCCTGCCTTTTAGAAAAAGGAAACCATAAGTTAAATAACTCCAAAATTAGGTATTTCTGAAGGATAATTAGTGGTCGTCTCTCTTACCAAAAACAACCCAAGACTGTGCTTTAAATAATGACTTGTAGGATTTCCTTCAGTTTTGCTCCAAATGTGATTAATTTAGCAGAGTAATATTATCAGTATAGCATCCTACTTTTTAACCATTCTTCAGGGTTTTATCTATGATAGCAAATACTACATTTTTCTGCAACTTTTTTTTTTTTTTTTTTTTGAAAATCAGCCTGACCTTATGTTCTGAATCCTCTCATCTGGGGCCCTCCGCTTCAACAGTTGCACTAAGAGTCGTATTTGCGTACACACAAATCGCTGACTGATCATCTACTTTCATTCCCTACTTCTGTAGATAGGGGGACCTATGTAAAGCAAATGTAGATGCAGATCCCTGTCCCCAGTTATTTCATCTGGGTGCAAAAATCCTGGGATTATAATCCCAATACTTCCTCGCTTTGAGCAAAAAGCAATTTCAATTGCATTGAAATCTCTRTGTTGAGCGGAACAGGTCTGTGTTTGCAAAAGATTTCACTGTAAAAAGTCCCATTGTCCATGCAAATATATAAATATATCCTATATAGGGATATATGTGTGTATACACATACGTAGGTACTGTATATACAGACAGACGCGCACACATACTTAGGAGATGTGTATATAACACTMACTTATATACAAATCTATCCCCTGTTATGAAACAATCATCAAGATATAAACAAGAGAGTTTAAACCATGGATGGGCACATTTTCAAGTGCTGCTGGAGGGTTTTATCTACAGTATTGAAGAAGTGCTATCAAAACCTAAACAGAGCACTTACTGCAAAGAAATCTTTACGTAAGTGCTGGAAAGGTTTGCCGAATAACCAGATGTTGCTGCAAAGACAGCTCTCCTCCCCCCCTCCCCGCTTCTTTCCTTCTTTAATACTTTGATTAATTCAGCGCATAAACCGGGGCTGATAAAAGCTCTGAGCTGCAAACTTCACCACATCTGGACACCGTCGATGCCAGGTCGTTCAGCGGCGCGCTTCAGTTGCTTTTAATCTCTCTCCCCCCCCCCCAAATAAAATAAAAACTTCCAACAAGTAACGCTGACCTCTCTCTCTCTATATATATATATATTTCTGCGCTGTAAACACTGACATCTGCGAGCGCGCAGCCACTTCCACCCGGTCCAGCGCTCGCCCTGCGCTGGGGCAGAACCACGCAGCCGGAGCGGCGCCGCCACTCGCGCTCGCCCCCAARTCCTCCGCTATTTCGAGCCGTCCGGCTAATCGCTACCGGGGGAGAAATCAAAGACTCGCTGTCCTGCCGGCGGCAGGAAGACCTGAACGCCCCCTCCGAGCCGGCTGCCGAAGCCGGAGCGTCTCCCCACTCACCGCAGGACAGCAGCAGCAGGGAAAGCAGAGCCGCTCTCTTCCCGTGGCCCATTTCCCGGCTCCCGCGGGCGCCCGGCCGGCCGGCCGCCTTCACGGCTGCGGGCGCTGCGCGTCCCCCCGAGCGGCGGCTCCCAGCCCGGCTGCGCGTGGGGTCCGCCCAGGAACTGCGGCTTGTGCACAAACTCTCTCCTCCCGAAATATATACAAATATGGGAGGGGGGGAGCCGGGGGAAGAGCCCTGGCTCCGACGAGCGCGTCTGATTTTTCGGTTTTTTTTTTTTTTTGTTGTTTTTTCCGATGACAACGCCGCGCTGCTCCCAGCTCCGAACGGCCCGAGGATCTTCGGAGGGGACCGACGTCTGCCTGCTGCAGGCGGCTAATCAGAAAGTCATGGGCGCTGCCGCCTGCCTCTCTCGTCCGAGTAAGACACGGGAGGTTACGCTGCGATATGCCGGGCTGCTGTTAATTCACTACTTCCCCCCCCCCCCTTTTAGAAATTAACTCTGTTTCTTAAGTACGTTTCAATGGGCTGTATTTTTAATAGGCACAACTGGAAAGTTCAGGGCAGCTTTTTCAGGAAGACTGCATCAATATGAGCTTAGCCTAAAGTAGGCGCTTTCATCCCATCAAATCGGCACAATTTAGATGTATATGTATATGTTTTCCTGAATTGGGGCCTAAAATAATAACGTAGAGCATTTAAATAGCTGCTTTCTCCCCAAGATCTCAAACTGCTTTACAAAAACTTGCAAGAAATATTATCCCCACTTACAAAGGGGAAACTGTGAAACATAGCAGAAATCTGCCTTGCCTCGGTTGTTAACACTATCCGTCAGTGGCAAAAGTAGGAGTAAAATCCTCAAACTCTTGCCCTATGATCTATCCCAGTCCTTCAGAATGTGTTAAAATAATGATCAATATAATTGAGTGTGGCAGAAAAAGAGATGATGTTACTAAGTTTTTTGCAGCCAAAAGCCTGCCTTAAGGTGAAGTTAATTTTTTTTATAGTTATTGATAAATGCATCTATCACTTTTTTGATGTATACATAGCATTTTAAGTCAGTGAGTCTCCAGTCTCCATTTTATAATTCATTTTATAGTTCATCAATCAGTGCATGGTGTGTTTATAGATATATGTGTGTGTGTGTGTGTGTGTGTGTGTGTGCGTGCGTGCATAATCAGGGAGTGTTTCGCTCAGCTGGACTTGAGGGGTCAGGTTCTTACTTTGTACAGAAGCTTTCTCATAAACTGCAACTGCTTGTTTTATAGAGTTATTTGTATTAATTATAGAGCTAAAGAGTTCAAAACAGTATGACTTTTCCCATCATCTGCATTTAAAAGGGGAAAAGGGGAGGTATTAGATGAGGTAGAGAAATGAATATAAAACGGCTCTCCTACGATATATCGACACCAACATGCCTCTGTGGAGAGGTGCTTGGTCTGCTCCCCTTTCGCTTGAGGTTGCGCAGCAACAAGCCAGCTTAGCCCATGTCCTCCTCGGAGAAATGGCATCATGTCCCTGGGATAATGGAGCAGAAAGCTACATAGATGCATTAAAAAAAGAAGCCACCTGGGGTAAGCAGCGAATATGTCTGGGACCACGAGCCTGTAAAGGTTTCTCTGAGCAGGGGAACTGCCTCTTGCTCATAGCACTGGAGGCTCAAGCCCTCGGAAAGGCGTAAAATTGTTCTCCATCACCTGGCTGTCTTTAAATCAAAGTGGGCATCTTTCTACATGTTATGCAGTAGGAATGTAGAAGAGATGGGCCAAGTACAGCAATCACTGGGCGACCTTCTGCTGGTCTGCAGCTCCTGGCCAACAGCTATAAAATAGACCTTTGTGTCAGATGCTGAAACGAGTGGAACCATTTCGCTGGAACTGGAGTGAAACGTAGGCGTCACCTAACTCCCTAAAGGCRGTAAAACATTCATCTGGTGACCAAGAAAGATGCAATGGAAAAAAATGTGCCCAGCTGAGAGTAAATTGGGTCAGATCTGTGGCTAGGGGGAAATAGGTGAATACATCTGAACAGTCTTGAGTTACAACAGCTGAGGTATGGCCTTTTAGGAATAAGGGCAAGCAAACATTTAGTAAACTTCTGGAAAGACCTTATTTTCCAGTCGATGCATTGAACCTGCAGTTTGCACAGTGGTGTCCGTGGGTGACTTGCCAACTCTCTCTTCCTTCTGGATTAGAGCATTTCGAAATGCCCGCGGGTTGCTCAGAGGGACTGTTGCATTTTCAAACGTGGATATTTCTTGTGTTACAAGCAAGCTGGACAAGGCTTTGTTAGGAATGCTGCAGATTACGCACGATAGATGTGAGCCCTCCTTAAAATCAGGAAGCATCCCCTGCTGCGCAGCGAAACTTGGAGAGAAATAATGTCCCCAGCAGGAGCCCAGAGGGGCTTTAAACAACGGCGGACATTGACAAAACACGCCGCACAACTTGGAAGCGCGAGTTCAGGGAGGCTGAAGCAATAGATTTTGTTTTTATTTTAGCCTCAGGTTGTGGGAAGCCTGCAAAGCCTCCCCGCAGCCGGGCACCCCGCGCCGTGGGCAGGCGCGACTGCGCCGAGGGAGGCGCGTTTGCCAAACGCCCAGGTGATCCCTGATAGCTGCTGGGCCAAACCAAACCCTCTAAGAGGCTTCTGCCTTGTGCAGTACGTGAAGTCAGGCTCCGGGGTCTGCAGCTTCTGCTCCTTTCTCTGGCAAGCGAGAGAAGTAGATGACGACAGGCAAGAGATGGGAGGACTCCAGGTTGAGGTGATTGATTTATGGAGCATGATCTTAGGAAAAGATGTGTGGCCCGAGTGCACTGAAACGAGAGGAAAGGCAGTTGCTGTCCCATGCGATGGCATCTTTAAGAGCCAGCTGGGTTTTTGCAGAAAGCTCTGCGAGGGGAGGCTGTCGGGGAAGAGATGTTTGTCCTGATTTTCCTAACAGGAAAATTTCCTAACTTGCTGATTTCTAGACTGTGTTAACCAGGCTGTCCCTGCTGCTCGGTGAAACGTGGTGTTACGGTGACTTGGGCTAACGTTTGCGTTCATAAACTGACCTTGGACCTGCAGCCAGCTTTCTGCAGCAGAGGGAACTGGTCCATTTGGGTCTTGCTGCGTGTAGGACTGCATAGAGCTAGATGTGTCCTCCCGTAACCTGCATTTTAGGGGTGCTGATCTGAGGCTTTTGTAACCAAACAAATCTCATGTGCAAAATAGGACGAGTGAGGCAGGGAGTGTGTTACTTTCCTAGCGAGTCCCCCCATGGTTGACCGAGGAGCCACGCATGCACCCCTTCCTTGCACCTCCGAACTGGGCCCTTCTCTCACTGAGAGCTCAGTTCGGGGACCCCCACTTATTTCTCAGATCTTCTCCAAGGGAAGAATGCAAACTAAAAATCCACCAAAGTTACTCTGAGTGAAGTGAGTAAGAACTCTGGGATTGAGCCCAAAGTGTTAAAACTCACATTATAGAGCCCTGCTTCAATGAGAGAACACAGCGACCTTTGGAGTATGACACTGGGGAGAAAGCAGAGATAAATGGTTATTTTTATTGTTGACTTGTTTATGCCTTTTGGTGTAAATTCTCCTGTTCCTCTACTAGTGTTCTGGACAATCTCATAACTCGGGACATACTAAAGGTTGGATTTAGGCTGAGGAACATAAGGTTTCCACAGGATGATTTTTAAACTGCATTGTGGGAGCAGTTTTCCCTAAGTTCTCATTTAGGAGCTGGAAGATATTTACTAGAGAAGCAAAATAAAACTTTGGCCACCTGAAACAATATAGCGGATATTTAAGCGAAGGGTTCAAACAGCCCAGGTTTCCATGGGGGGAGGCAAGGGTCTGCGCTCAATCAGTATGTTTGGAGCTCCCAACACATGCACTAAGCGCCCATGTGCAGGGTCACACCGTGATGGACATGGGCCAGACCCCATGCAGGAGGCTCAGGTGAGGCAAGTCTCTCGTTATTCCCTGGGGCAAAGCCCACCTTAACGTGACAGGGGATGCGAAGGGAGAGGAGGGGACGAAGGGACCCACATAGCCATGCCCCATGATGCAAAAGTGTGTATTGCATTGGCCAGTCTAATGTAAGGGCCAAAGCGATGCTGAGACTGAATGTGTGGCTTTGGGCAAGGTCCATAAGTGGACCTTCTGGTTTATTTTGTCCATATTTATCCATAAGATTGCGAAGAGGATTTGTTTTATACTTCAAAGCTTCAAATGGCAACACCTATCTGATTGGATGAGGGACTTAGCTTCTTAAAAACAGTATTAGTAAACACAAATATATGCTGATACTCTAATGTACATGCACGCACTGTATGGTTTTATTGAGACATCAGAGCTACCCCCGAGTCATTCTGGCAGTTAGTTAAACTGCAGGAATTCCACTATCATCACTTCCGCATCTTACAAGCACRGCCTCGGTCTTACAGTGCCACCAGCAAGAGTCACCCGAGAAGGTCATGCGCCCTGAACCAGCGACCTGTGGCTCAGGTCCAGCAGGCATCTCTGTCCTGCATTCATGGGGACGTTGGCTCCAGTCCTGGTCTGAAGATAGTCAAATTGTATTGACTGGTGGGAGCTGAAGGCACTTGTAGTTCCCTAGGAGAAGGTCCCATTGCCTTMCTGCTGCTGCAGTTTCATTGTGTTTTGGTGTTTATTTGAGCTCRTGTAAATGGCTCCGTGATTTGTGTATCATCTAAGGAAAAACACCGTGGCTTCACCTTTGGCGTTTTCCAGCCTTTGCTGCAGCTCGTCCCAGCACTGGTGCGGTAACCTTCAGCTGATCAAACGGCACGTGGAGTGCGAGGGCACACGGCCTTTTCCTGCAACACCTCCCGAGGGATGGGSACACGCCGCTCCTCGGGCCTGGGTGTGCTTGTCTGCCTTGCCACAGCCGCCYCTCCGTAGCCCTGCCAACTTCCGCATGGTCCTGCACCTCGGCTAATGCTCGTTTTGACAGCCAGGTAGGATAAATGCACTTTCTAAGTGACACCTCACATTTACTGGAGTCTTTCTGTAGTCTAGGAACACTGGACTAACTCTACTTTCCCTTAGAGCACATGCAAGTTACATTCTTTGAGTTTAAGCAAAGACCTAATTCACCTGTTTCTACTGTTTATGATATTACTGCTTTTTTTTCCTCTTCCCTTCTCTCCCAAATCKTCTCGCTTTCTCCCTTTTAAGTTTTGCTGTTGTCTCATTGCTTTCTTTTTGCTGTTTTTGGAGCCATTTTCAGTAAATTTTCATTCACAGTATTGATGCTCTTATCCAACTTCTTTCAAAASTGTGGATTAATTTTGGCGTTCTAGTTCATATGCACGGATCCAGCTCTGCTGTTGCCCAAAAGAATGTGAAACACTGTCACCAGTTTCAGTCTGAGTGGGATTTGGTGCTTTTTTTCCCCCTGAAAGACACCTAAAACTCTTTTCCAGGATTTTTTCTTTCTCTGAGTAATGTTAGCTAAGTGTTGCTTTTCCTACTATTTAATGGCCATTTCACAGAGTCATTCAGTTGCTATACAAATACCTCTATGAGGCTCTCAGACTCATATGAGGGAGGAATTTCCCTTTTATTCTTTTCGAACCTACCTTTCCTCCTCCTCCTTGCACTCTTTCATGCTAAAGCAACTATTCATGTTTTTTAATGACAATTCCTTGACATTCATTGCTCTGCTCTGCTTTCTTAAGGAGCCTGAGCAAGYGCGGTTTGCTGCGCTATTCATCACACCCGCGACGTCGACGTCGCGTGCGGACTGACGCCAGGGTCTMCGGTAAGGCTCAGACCTTTCAAGACCAAAAGCACGGGCCAGCACCGCGTGTGCTGCCGGCCGCCTCCGGCTGGCACGCACCCTCGGGTCTGCGGGACCTCGCCGGCAGAGGGAGGCACGAGCAGCTTGACCGCCTGTGTCCTGGCTCACCAGCCGTGTGTTATTATTACTGGTAGTCAAATTATGACAGGCTCCAGGAGCCTGAACCACGGGTCAGGAATGTGCTTCGGAAGGGGAACTCCCGGCCCTCCCGCTTTGCCCTGCTTTGGTCTGAGCTGCAAAAGAAGTCTCAGAGCAGGCACAAACGGGATTTCTTTTCAGCGGGAGCTAACTGGAAGGTGCACACYGACTGCTAAGGATGGTTAGTCCTTTGGAGCAGGTGCTCTAAATAATGTCCCCTAAAATACGTGTGGTGGGGATGTCGGGTCCTCAGCTCCGGCTGCGTTGCTCCACGGACCTGCTCCTCCTGCACCTCCGCGCTCGCCAGCACCGGCAGGGCCAGACGCTGCCCAGGCACAGGGAGAGACGCTCTTCTCGGCAGGAGCAATCCTGGCCAGTTCACGCTGTCTTCCTGGGGTGTCACGGGGAGACACAGAAAGCATACCCACTGCTTAAGGTTTTTTTTCCCTCTAAGTTCTCGGTGACAAACTGATGGATGTTGTTGTTGTTGTTTGAGTCATGATTTAATTCAAAGTACTAAGAAGTTGAAGGGACAAGGAACTCTGAACGAAGGTACTGAAACTTAGGGTTGGGACAAAAGGGAAATTATCTGAATTATCTCCCATGAATATAGGGTATATTTTTTTGTTTAAGATGTGCTATTTGCTAGAACAAAAAGGCCTGTCAAAAGGACCAAGCAGGAAAGGTAGAATAATAACACAATTAAGAACCTTTCAAAAAGCGTCAAGGGGCTAATTACAAGGTAATATACCTCGCTTAGCTTTGCCTGGTCAAAAAGCAGCTTATCCAGGCTAAGAGTAGGATCAGAAAGCATGGACTTGAAGGAAAATACGGGGTTTTTAAGAAAATCGACCTCTCTGATGGCAGGTTCAGAGACTGAGGAGGCKCACAGGTAAGAAGCTGAGTTGAGCTCGTCCTGTTATGGCTGAAGAACAAGGGACGTGCCGCCCGGTGGAGATGCTGACGGCCTCCTCCGCAGGCTGTGCGACGCGGCACGTGGCTCGGGAGGAGCGCGCAGTCCGGCTGCGGTGCCTTCGGTGCTTACCGAGCAGYGCTCGTTGCACACCGGTTTGACAGGAGGACATCTCGCGCTCTGCTCTAGTGCTCCCCAGGCTATCGTGTATGTGAGGGCTGCCCAGGTCACTGGTCATCCGGATTTGTACACTTCTATCATTAACCTTCTCCTACATGCAGAGTATTTTAATTCTTCTCTACATCTCTACTGTACTGTGTTTTAGAAGTACTGGGAAAACTCAAAGCTGTAAATAGTTTTTGAAACAACTAATGGATGCTATAACTCCAAAGTATTGCTGTATTTTATCGATAATGTTGTTTCCCTAATAAAAATATTTAACACAAAGTATGATACCCTGTATGAGTTTCACATAAATATTTCCATTATCTTGCTGATATGGATCAGAAAAATTTCAGTACGCACATCCTGCAAATCCAAATGTAATTGATACAAGGTATGTATCTTAATGTACATCTTGAGTAAACATAAGAAGACTATACCCTAATGGAAAACAGGCGCTGKGGTACAATGTGCAATCATGCTTTCACATCTGAACTCGACTTTAGGTTTAGAAAACAAATCTTAAATCAATCCTATTCAAAGGACAAATCACAGTTCATATATTTGTAAGAAACTTTTGTTCTAGGAAACCCTTTTGTGAAAAAGCTTGGGAAACTCCATCCAGCTACGGTGGTGGAGGGGTGGGAAAGGAGGGAACTGAGGTATCAGTTCAAACCATCTCAGGAAAAAGTTGAATAAACATTGAAGACAACAGAATAGAAACCAGACGCCAAATATTCATGCACGGGGTCTTCAAAGAGAGGTTTGAGATTTATTTTAATTGTCACTGAAAGAAAAAGATAAATTTTTGGAGGAAGAATGTATGCAAATTCAGCTGTGGTCAATACTGAACTTTTTTTTCCCTTCTCGAAGCAAAAAGCGAAGAAGCCCATATCGACTCCTCAATCCACCAAGTTGGCCTTCAACCTGAGTTTGAAAAGGGCAGGTTAAAAAAAAAAAAGCTCCATGAATATAAAATAATGCAGTACCAGAATCAAAGGACTTGAATCCGGTGAAAAGATGGGAAAGTTCAAGGGAGCGACGGGACGTACGAGAGGACGCCGGGGCTGCTGTGGGGCGTCCGAAACGCCGTCCGGGGTGCCGGGAATGAACACGAAGACCTCTTCCACCGAGGGGACCGTGGCGGCGTGGGCGCCGCAGCGGCTCGAGGGGGCAACCGAGCGGCTGAAGCGCGGCGTGGCGGAGGGGCCGCGGGCAGGACGGGCTGTCGCACAGCAGGCGCCCGGGGCGATCGGTGACCCTGGGGCGATCGGTGACCCCGGGGCCGAGCGTCCCTCTGCGAGACGGACAGACCGGGAATCCCTCGAGAGCCCCGTCGGGGCTCGTCCACCCCGAATGGGGAGAAGGGGAACAGCCGGGGCGTTTGTGAGGTCCAGGTAAAGCGGTGATGTCGGGGGCAAAGGAGCAGAGAAATAAGGGGCTGGTGGGCTTTAAAGGAAAAAAACCCCAAACACCCACAGAACCAAACRTTAACAAACCCGGATCTCGTGGGAAAGTTAACAGCGAGTGAAAGAGCGTCGACGAAGCAACGCGACCCGGTGTCCTGCTACGGAGGAAAGATGAGAAGCAGCAGGAAAAACCAACCTGGCTGCCACGGAGACTCTCTAATGGCCTGAAAACTTTGAAAGAAATGGAAAAACAAAACGAGAGAGACACCTGCTGCGAGCGCCCACGGGTGTGTTTCACGTGGGTTTTTGCATGTCCGCGCTGCCCCCGCGCACGGACGGCGGCCGGGCCGGGCCGG
>NW_020451000.1:190075-253851 GCF_003343035.1 Apteryx rowi | reverse complement strand
GGCCGTCCTCGGGGGGCTGCGGGCGCTGCCGCTTTCCCGGCTTCCTTCGTTTATTTAGCCATCCATTTATTTATTTACTCCTCGTTCTCTGTGGAATAAATAAATAAAACTCACGAATAAATCGCTCTCCCCGCCGAATTCCTGTGAAAAGTTTCCCCGGGTGCTGGCGCACTGCCCTGACAGGGGGCACGGCGTGCCTTGTGGGCTTCTCTCTGCCAGCGGGTTAAAGAAAAAATTGTATGTATTATATATATACACACATATATATGTGTGTGTGTGTATTTTATATATATATATATGTATAATTTGCCTCTTGGAGATAAAAGGTCTCCCTCTGGATATGGTGTCTTTGGGCTGTGTTCCCTTCCCTTTAAAAGGGGAATAATGGTTGCAGGCTTCTCAGGTGTGCTGAGGGTGAATTCACTGGTAGTGGGGAAGTGGTTGGGTAAAAAAGTGCTATTTAAAAAAACCCCACAAAAACCAGAAGTTAGTTCATTACCTGTAAGGAGAACTGTCTCTCTTTCTTTTTATTACTTTATTATATTATTTATTTACTTTCATTATTTTCTGTGCCTTCTCACCTAATGACAGTCTTTGGTATCTGAAAATGCTTATGTTTGACTTTGTTCCCCCCCCCAGATTTTTCTGTTTTCTTTTGCAAATGTGATATAGAACACGTGTAAAATTAAGCATCGTCAAAATTTCTGCCTGCCTTATGTGAACACTACTGGTGAGGGAATAGGGGTGGCAGGGTTAATAGCCTTTATCTTGCGTGGGTAACGTTACACAAATCTTTATTTTCCTCTTCTAAAAAGATGGAAGACTGTTTATCCAAAAAAATAGAAATCACCGTTTCGGAAGCGGAAAAACGGACTGGGAGAAATGCCATGAACATGCAAGAAACCTACACTGCTTACCTCATCGAGACAAGGTGGGTGACAAGAACTCGCTCTTTGTAGGCTTGGATGTGCTGTTCCAAATGCATTCTTGCTCCTCCCCTCATAAAAATATTCAGGTGCCRTTGGTGAGAAGATTTAGTTGGTTTATGATTTGTAATGTGCGCTCAATCTACACTGGAGGATCTCTTCTTGTGAAAACTTGGCGTCTGGTCTCCAGTTAAGTACTAATGCTAGTGTTGTGTAACCGTATACCATAACTCTGCACTTGGAGCTAGGAGGAAAAATGTGTGCCTGAAACATTGGTTATTTCTTGGASGTGTGCTGGATGAATTCATATATGCAGATATGAGGTTGTATGTGCAGGTTGTGTATCAGAGGTTGCACACTGTGGTCTAAAGTAATGGTTAGACATACTTGGTATCACAAGAAAGTAAAGAAATCTCATGATTGATGTAATGTGGACAAAACTTACTCTCTGGCAGTATTTGAAGCATACGTGATGCCCAGACCAAGCAAAACTCTGCGTAGATGTTCTAGGGTTAGGGTTAACTAACAGTTTTCTTCCTCCTAACTGGCTTAAATTTTCACTGGAGAATTTGCTGCTTCCAGTTTTCTTCCGTTTCTGTTAACAAATTTAGTATTACAAGTACGGCAAACACACTTGCTACACCAAAGCCAACTTGCAGTTTTAAGTGTTAAGTAGTGAGCAAAACTTTAAAATCTCTTTTTCAGGGAGGCTTTTTAAATCTGACTGTGTGAAATCCCGTTACATTACTGTTACTCCAGTTATGTAGGATCATGTTACTCAGCGGGAGCAAGAAGTTCCTAATCRGTCTTTATTAAGAGTTTTGTCTCGTGTTTTTGTATCAACAGTTTTAACTTCTGGGCCTTGCCTCGGGAATGGTGGGCTGTGCAGATGAAACTCTGAAACAMAGCAATTGCATTTGTTTAAAGTATAGCACTTTGCAATGCTCTGAAGAGTTTAAATTATAATGCTATCACATGTCTTCTAGCTACTAGTTAAAGGCTTCTTAACTTGTTTAACCAATTAAGTGACATACCGGTAATCATTTCACRCTGCCTGTGCTGCAGACCTACAGGGATGTGTTTATTGTATTTTGTTAAACTTCAAGAGTAAAATCCATTATAAGTACAGTGTGTTTTTCCAAATACTGTAACTCTTTGGCAGCTGCTGAGATGTCTTTTTAAAAAATTCTTTTACAGTTTATTAAAGATCRCATCTTCTCGCACAAAAGTAATACTACTTTTTCCTGTATTGGTGTTTCTCAATGAGAAGAGAGGGAAAATTGGAATGGTTTGTGCCTAGCTGTGATGTAAAGTGTACTCTGGGGACATCTTTACACAGCCCCAAAACATGCTGTCTGCATCTCCTCTCTCAGTCATGCTTATATTACTTTAAACTCCCTCCTGCTGGTCTTTCCCAGTGGTTCTCTCATAGTGGCATAGTACTTTGCAGCCCAGATTTCTTCCTTTCCTTAAGATTTATTTAATTCTGTGGTCAGTGAATACCAAGACTGATTACATGTTTGTCACAGAATTATTGAAAATGTGGGTTTGTCACATCTCTAGTAAAATAGGTTCCGTATACCTTTTGCTGAGAAGGCAAAATTTCTTGCATAAGTGTAACTGCTGGCTATTAAATGTGCTTCCCACTGAGCCTGTAGCTGTAGGTGGGCTTCACAGTAATTTGTCTGTGGGTAATAGGATACATTGTAGCTAAAGAATCAAACTCAATTTATAGTAATATAAAAGGAAGACCACTTAATAATAGTTGCATTACATTTACGTGAGCTGGGGTTCCACTGTTGCTGCTATCTAGGATTTAGTTACAATTTGAGTTGAAGAATTGCATGCAGCTTAGTGAATAAAAGACACAAGATGGATGCAATTACAACCATCATGTATTTGTTGCAGAACAGGAGCTGAGCACCTAAATCTTTAACATGTTGGTTTCATCAGCCCTGATGAAATTGTGTTTTCAAAATGCAAGCGATGGTGTTGCTTCCTTTTCAAAATAGAAAATAATTTTTAGTGTTCTGTCATTTCCATGCAGCTTCTTTGATCTCTTACTTTTCATCATCTTTTTTGTGATCATTACACCTTGACTTAGATTTCTTTCTTTGAGACAAAACAAACCTCACTGCTGTAGACCCCAGGGCTTCAGCAAATTCCAGGGTCGTGCTTCCTGAAAGCATCTCCTTTATTCTTGGTTTACACCTTTCTGCATTAGTTTGGTACATTTCTGTGGTGAGCTMTTTCCTTTCAATTAGTCCTGAAGTCAGTTTGCTTCACAGCTTCTGTTATACTGTGCTGATGTTTAAAAATAACTTAGCTCTTACATTCTGCCTGTGAGAACAGATGAGTGCTTCCACCTCTTTATGTGTGAAATGGCATTAAGGCAAATACTTTAATTTTAAGAACCCATATGTAACTAAATATTCCTTCTTGAGATGTAGGTGCTCAGCAAACTGCTTTCATATAAGGGAAAATGCAGATATCCAGCACCTCACTTAAATTCGGAGTTGCTTGATTTTTTTTTTTTTTTTTTTTTTTTTTTTTTTTTTTTTTTTTTAGAAATCTAGGCAGCTGTGTCTCCTACAAAACTCTGCTTGAAACTGCAGGAAGAACTGAGATAGTATAAAACCTAGAATTTGGCTCCTGGTCTTGTACCCTTCATTTTTCATGACAGGGCTGAAAACTAATCAGAATGCAGAACACTTCTAGAATTCCCCGCTGATGAGCTGCAGTTGCTTTTTGTTACAGGCAGCATGGAGATGCCTGCCTTTCTTCCCCSTTCTCCTTTAAAGTAAACAGTTTGTTTCATCGTACTAGGGCACTTCCATTGAATTAACTCCAATTTGGTCCTTGCTGGCTTTCAGATCGCTAGCCTAGACTTCCTGGTTGCATGGGCTGATAAACCTTTTTGTGAACATTTTTTTGGTTTTGCTCTTTAATGTGGCTTTAGGAAAAGTAACACACCTGGGTTGCATGATGGGGGACTACTTAATAGCAAGACTGCTGGTTTCCAGTCTTACTAGTCTGTACTTCCTTTAGCTGTAGGTTGACAGGTTGGCTGACTACATTTGCTTGTCACTCCCCCAGGATGGCTGGGGGAAGCTCCTAATCTTATTTCTGCTTTCAGCGTTTGGAAAGTTTTCCATTAGTTGGATTAGGACATGAGGAAGCGATACCTGCTTCTCGTTTAAGACCTTTGGTTGCCCATCCAAAATGTAAGGAGCTTTAAGGAAAGTTTCTATGAGGGAAATGAACCTGGAGTCAGCAGCCTGCCAGGTCTCAGTTCAGTGGTGCTAATGCTGCACTAGGGTGCTTCAGGAGTAAGCTTGAAAACCTTTGCTAAGTTTTCTTCAAGTTTCTTTTCCTAGCCTYATGTTCCATGTTAGGCTCTTAGCCTAGGTGTGCGTTCCCAGGGAGAAGCACAGAATGAGTGCCTGCAGAGGTGTGCAGTCTTCTAATAACACAGCAAAATGCAGTTTTTGGTACTGAGAGTCAGGAAGTTTTATCCGCCAAAGGAGATATTAGGAAAAAGGGAAGAAAATCTGTGAATTTGGCATGMGCTATAAATGGGGAAGAGGCAGGAGATGAAAGAAGAGGGAACATTGTAAAGCTTACTTTTCTGCTGGTTTTTACTTAATTTATATTTTATTATGAATCATCAGCCTGCCCAGTATATTTTAGTTTAAAATAGCAAGCTGTTTAGTTGACGCAGTATCCCAAAAAAAAAAAAAAAAGTCTGTGGATAATCTTCTGACAGGAAAGCTCTTTGTCATACAGCTTGCCAGGTAACTTTTGGTAACTTAAAAAGTGTATGGTCATTGATCTTTATATTCTTCTGTTTGTTCAAAGCCTAAATACAGAGACCTTTTTCTAGACAGCTAATAGAAAAAGTTGCCCAGCCCCCTTAAACTACATTCCTGTACACAGGGAGTGAACCTTGTCTGCTTTAGGGGAATGAAAGTGTCACTTGTCATACACTGGAAGGTCAAAGGCTTAAAGCTAACTTATTGCTTCTGCAATTGAAGAAGTGATTGCTTTTATAAGGAAATAAACCCAATGTACTTCCTTTCCTCCTCCTTTAATATTTTGCAGCCATTCCTCTTTTTATTGCATTAAGAATTGTTTAATGGCTCATTTAATATAATTAGTTTTAAATGGCAAATGGGAAGAGGTTAAGTAGATGGACTAAAGTTTTCACATTGGCACTTTGAATTAAGGTAAATGAATTTGGAGTAACATAATCTTCTAATCACTTATGATAACGTCAGTTATGAAGGTAAAGGCTGAAGGTTTCAGTTTTGTCTTCTAATTTTTTTTCAGGCAGGTTCATTCAATGAATAACGTGCATTGTTAAAACTGTACTTAGAGGGGAAACGCATGGTTTTCCTGTCTGAAGACTGTACAAGTATTATATTGTGTTTTTAAAACCAAAACAAATTGAGAAGTTTGACTGAATGTCAACAAGTGATTATAATCTTAATTGAAACTGGTCTGCAGCACTTGCATTTAATGGTGGAGTTCAGAATGTGGTCTAAAAAATTAGATGGTAATGAAGGTATTAAGTGTAATGAGTACCTCTGTGGATTTCTACTTCCTTTCGGGAATGGGCTTCCTGGGGAGAAGTGCTCTTGTAACTGGTGATATTTTATGGTCTCATAATGTAACCAGGTGGAGATGTTTTTTTGTGAGATTAAAGAAATGATTTCTGTCATCTTGCTTGCCTGTCCCAAATCCATCCATGCAGTTTCAACCTCTTTTTACTGTGTTTAAAAGGCAGTCATGTGGATACTGGCTCGTAACTGAGGGCGATACCGTGCTTTCCCACCGCGGCATTGCAAAGGACTTGCTGTTCTTTTCCTTTACCCATCTCCTCAGTGTTAGGTGGTCTAGAAGGCAGAATCTGATTTTTTTTTACTTTATCAAAGCCTGGGTGGGAGGGGGAGAGAAGAAGTAGGTATGCCTTCACAGTAGCAAAGAATTTTAAACTAGGATTAATAATTTTAAAACACATCTTAAGTAATTTATTCAAATGAGTTAACTCAAGTATAAAAAGCATAGCTTCTTTACTGGACGTTATGCAGCTGCACTCTCAATATGTTGTCTTTTTTCCCCCYGATTGCTAAAACTGAAGTTTCATGGCCTGTTGAAAAAATGAGTAGAGCGGGTGGTGCCGGCGGCAGAGGCAGCGGGGAATTCCCAGCATGGGCGAAGGAGCAGGGTGCAGTGATCGCGTGGGAGGCYCTCGCTCAGGTGCAGCTGTCCGGCCGCTGCTCCCTGCAGGGGAAAGTTAAGCAAAGAGGAACCRCAAAACTTCGTCCAGAGATTTCTCGGGATGAGTGTCTGTATTTTGCTGTCACTCTTTTTCCGTTTGCTTGTTTTCTGTTTCTCTTAACTGCTTTTCACCCAAAACAAGAACTATGTTATACAATGGTAAAAATTAAAAAGGCGACACATACACTTCTAAGGCAGTGAGAGTAAATATATTTTAGAATAAAGGAAATAAGTGTAATTTGAGAAGAGAAATAATGGTAGGCTTCTTAATACAGCATGTTGAGGGGTGTATTAGGTGCTGTTTAGTTCAAAAAAACCAAAACAAACTACACAGGTTTGGTCTTCAGGGTTCTTTAGTAGCAATTTAAGTTGCAACCTTCTCTTCAGGTTGTAAGATGAAGTTAGTATTTCTCTCATGAGGGTTTTAAAGCTCGATTAATTTAGGTTTAGGGCAGCCTAACCTACAGTCCCCAGATCTGCCGTTTTGGAACAAATTGATGGTAGGTCTTAGCCTGAGTCAAATTTCTTAAGTTTCTTCAGTGTGAGTAGTAGGGAAGTGGCGGTGAGAGGTATGAACCGCTCTGGCCAGCTGCTCCCTTCCCTCTCAGGTTCTTGAAGCCTCTCCTGGATGTAATATCTTCARGCAACAGGATGCCTGCATTCTTACTGTGTGATGGAAGTAGGTCGTTCAGACATATAGCTAGGCACCTTCAGAAARCTGGTCCTTCCCTGCTGAAGCACCACGCTCTTAGACAACCTCTTTAAAATTTTGTCTCCTGGTTAATTTTCTACTCCCCACTCCCCCCCTCCCCCCAGCATGAGTGAATTGAGGTGTTATTGCTCTTTTGGGTTTTTCTTTTTGGTTTAATAAGTGACATGTTCTTGTTAATTCAAGCAAATACACAGTTAAATGCACAATTAAGGCTCCAAATGAGCTTTCTTTGCTGCTTCTAGTTCATAGTGAACTCTGCCAAACAGTCATGAAGCATTAAGAGCCTAACTTGCATTAGAATAGCCTTCTGTCAGAAGGCTGTGGTCTCTTACAGGGACAGCTTACTGATACTAGCTGGCCTGAACCATTGCAAGCACTAAATGGACTGCTACACTATTAAAATACATAATGATCCTATTGGTATCTTGGTCTTCCTTCAATATTTGTAGGGTGCAATGGTAGCCTGGAAAACAAGTATGTTCTCTTCTAACCTGTAGTTTATACTACAGAAGTAGAGGGTATATGGTTCATCAAACAGACCTCAATCCATGAAGTCACTTTTAAATTTATAAATATATTCTTTATCTTCTTGGTTTCATTTTTTTCCCCTGTTTGTAACAGAAATATTTCCTATGTCTCTTGCCACGCTTATGGTATTAGAAATAATGACACTTCTTAAATGATAATGTGACTCTCCTGACTGCAGGAATTGAAGTTTTAAGAAAAATACTGATGAACTTCTACATGAGAAAGCTGATTTAGCAAAAATGGATGGATTAAGGCAGTTCAAACTATGGAAGACAAACTCCCTAACTTTATAYTACTTATTTATATTACTGTTATAGTATTTGGTATGAATGTGTTATATTAAGGCCACTCACAAGTGCATACTACCAAAATTCTGTAGTTCTTTTCTGAATAAGTGCCCTTGAAAAGGGGAGTGGGAATGTCTGGACCAGGTATTTCCTTGAAAGATATATTCCTATGCGGTCTTCTCTACGATGACCTCATTCATATCATGGGAGCTTGCAAGATCGTTCAGAGAATGATAAATGCAAGATAAGACTTGCACTGCATCGGCAACTGATTGGGTTACAGGCAGAAGAGAAAACTTGTACTGTAAGTGCACACAAAGTTGAAATGAAACAGCCAAATGAACTTTTCTAAACAACTAGTATTATGGAGGCAGAAAWCTGTATTTGAAGTTGCCTATGACAGTATAAACCTGTAGAATAAGTTAGTGGAGATGGAAAATAATTGCGGTCAGCAGTATTTTTTCCTTAAGGGCTCATACTGACAAGAATAAAAGTAAGAATGACTTTTTTAAAAATAAAGTGAACTTTCCTGCTTGGCATTTAGCTTTGGCGGTAACTTCTTAAGCCTCTGTAACTCTACGGTGTGTCTGGGATGTGTTAGGCTGCCATAAACAATCAGTGGTGTATGTACACTTAGCCTGTCCCTTAGTTATGAGGTAATGCAGAGAGCCTTAAGCTTCAGTTAAAACTTTTTTTTATTATTATTTTTTTTTTAGTAAAACTGTTTTTACAGAAAAAACTAAGCTAGAGAGAAGAGGTACTTAAACACAGCACCTGTACCAATCCCAGGGTTGCATTTGCTGTTGCCAGGAGATGTTATGCATAGGAATGACAAAGCCATTTAATAGTAGTGGACCAGATGCATCTCACAGATTTTTGCTTCCTCTCTTCCTTATTTAATAAAACGTCCATTGTATTACAGAGAGCTCTTTGTTCTAGGTCTCTAATGCTCCTGCCTTCAAAGTAAGGGTGGCTGCAGCCTGCTTCATTTTGGGCAATGTGTCCACCTAGCTCTGGGTGAGTCTCCAGGGTTTTCTTGCTGGGGCAGCAGCACCTGTGTCTGCCCCACAGGTGAGTCCCTGTGGGATGTGACTGGGTTTTCATGGGGATTCAGGACTACTTTTCCTCTTCTCCATATTCACATGTGCTTGTGCAGTATGCCCTCAGACAGGGTCCAYATGGATGTGTTTATGGTGGCAGTCTTGCTTAAGTGTCAGTAATAACCCATGCAGAGGTAGCACTCTTGGAACTTATGTTGCAAGTCAGTTGAACTAATTGATAGCTGCTGAAGTTGAAGATAGAAGTATTTCAGAATTAGAGATCTGTTTAATGAGAGAGACTGTCTTGAATGGCCAGATTATTTAAAAAATCCTGCTGGGAGTTTCTCCTTTAGGAGAGTCAGGTGTGTGCCTTTTGCTTTCAACAAAGCAATTAATCTTCTGGAGCATAGTAGCTTAATTCCTTATCTGTGTTAAATTTACCTCCAACTTGGTGGTAATGTGATCACTAGGTACACACTTTTAGCTGAAGTGTTCTTGAGATGTTTAAATTATGCAACATTCATGCAAAGAGGAATACTGTGCTGCCTGTCAGACCAGGGCTAAGCTAAGTGTACCCTCTTCCAAACAAACCATGGTTGCAGCTGCACCTTTATCTAAATACACTGTCATAGAGAGGAGTTCTTGGGATAAGTTTGCAGTGTGACTTAGTGACTGTCAGCAGTTTGCTGGCCTCTTCTACTTAAGTCAGTCTCGAACAGTTTTGGTCTGCAGCAGTTTGTGTTGAATCTTTATGCATGCATCCCTTTTCTCTTCCCTTTCTCCTTGTAAATTTTTCTCCTGCARCTTCAGTCACCTGGAATAAATGTCATTTTCTCAGAGCAGCTGTAGATATCCAGGAAAAGCTGTGCATTAATCATTTTAAAAGATTCTGATGAGGTAATTCTGTGTTATATTACTTCAACCTCAAGATATAACCACACTTTTTTTTTTTAAATCTAAACAAGAGGATATAGCAAGGTTGTTCCTGTCTAATGACAGATCAGATATGGATGGCATGGATGACAAAGCCGCCTTGTATTTTGTTTAAATGTATCACATRTGTGGGGATGCTCAAGGGCAGGGTTATTTGTTTTTTCAGTAAGGTTATTAGAAATCCAGCCTAGTAATTTAACAGCTTAAAATGTCAAATAATGTGCATATCATTTAGATGTCTTGAACTTTACTCCAGAAAGTTGTTATGAATTCAAGAGCTATGTAGCCTGAATCCTACTGAAAGAAATAACCTAGTATACTATGCTGCTGAGTACTGTATAAGTGTTTGTAGTTCATAATGGACTGTGTCCCGTCAGGACAAGAAGGACATGGACATACTGGAGCAAGTCCAGCAAAGGGCCTTGAAGATGATTAAGGCATTGGAGCATCTGTCAAAAGAGGAGAGGCTGAGAGAGCTGGAGCTGTTTAGCCTGGAGAAGACAAGGCTCRGGGGGGATCTTACCAGTGAGCATAAATACCTGATGGGTGGGAGTAAAGAAGACTGAGCTAGACTTTCCCAGTGATCCCGGAAACGGGATGAGAGGCAATGAACACAAATTGAAATAAAGGAAGCTCAATTTAAACAAACTTTTTTATGGTGAGGATGATCAAGCACTGGAGCAGGTTACCCATAGAGGTTGTAGAGTCTCCATCTTTGGAGATAGTCAAAACCCAACTGGATGCAGCTCTGAGCAACCTGCTCTGGTTGGCCCTGTTTTGAGCAGGAGGTCGGACTAGAGACCTCCAGAGGTCCCTTCTAACCTCAACTACTATTAGATAGTCTCATAACCTAGTTAATACTGTTCCACACAGATTTCAGTCRGTGCTTCCTGCATTAAGTGATTACTTAATGTGAGAGCTAAGGTAGACATAGATATCACTGGTTTCTTTTTAAGTGCCCCATCTGAAGCCTCTCCCCATGTGTATATTCTGGTATATGCCAATTGCCAAAAAGTAATACTGACCTGATGCTCAATTTAGGATATTGCAAAGTACTTATGTTGCTCTAAATGTCTTGTGTAGAGACTGTTACTTGTTTTTGTTTTTTTCTTCTCCAAGTGTTTTATCTTTTTATCCCAGAAAATTCCACAATTTCTCCTTTTACAATAACACAAGCTCTTTTAATCTCTTGATAGAAAATGTTTGACTTAGTATTCAACAAAATGTTCAGATGCATCACTTCTGTTGTACCTGCTTATCCTATCTTAGCTATTTTGTTAGACTACACATCCTTAGTCCTTGAACTTAAAAAGATACCACTTCAAATAAAAGGACTGGAAGTGCTTTGAAATTCACTATGCTTTCTAAAATTTCCTTTAAAAACTCTAATACTTTTAAGTTGTGTTTCTAATTGTTCTAGTTGTTGCATGCAGTCTAGTAAGTTTTGTGTCTAGACTGTTTTTATTGAATAGTAAGTTCCTTCTTGTAACACTCTGACTCCTTCAGCTGTTTGTGAAGTCATGCTGGCTAGCGGCCTAACACTGATCCAAGAGTAATATGTCTGATTCTGTAGTGATGTGAGCTAAACCACTTGTGTAACTATTTACTTGACAGTGACCTAATGTTTGCTTGTGGTGGGATGAGAATGCGTTGACTTTTTCTCTGTTCCTGGCACATGCAGAAATTTTGAGTGTTATCACACAAAACCTTTAAGGATTTTTCTTTTTTAAATTAAGTATATAGAAGATTAAGATATGAAATTATTTAAGTTTAGTTCAGATAGTAAGTTATGCAGTAACCATTACTGGCTAACTATTTTTAGACTCGTTATTACAATTGTACTGATGGCGTGAGGGAGAGGAAGGTAACTTAGTAATGCTCAAACTTGATGTTTTATCTTTCAGAGCTGTTGAGTCCCAGAATGAGGGACAGTGCTCCCCAGTGGACTCCTTGTGGCGGCGTTACAGTGAATTTGAATTGTTGAGGAATTATTTGTTAGTAATTTATCCACATATTGTTGTACCACCTTTGCCAGAAAAAAGGGTAAGGAAGCTGAGGCTGCGGCTTGCTCTGTCTTGTGTTTGTTATTTATTTACTATTAACACTCCTCTGTTTAAATAGGCTGACTTTGTTTGGCATAAGCTATCGGCAGATAATATGGATCCAGATTTTGTGGAAAGACGAAGAATTGGTTTGGAAAACTTCTTGTTACGTGTGGCTTCGCATCCTGTTCTTTGCCAGGACAACATCTTTTATTCATTTTTAACGCAGGTAAAGTGGCATGCTTTCTAAATGCATTCTTTTTAGTGATTATTTCTTTAAGATAAGTCTTTCTTCCTCTTCTTCCCTGCCAGTGACCTGTAGCTTGTTGTATGTGCAAGAGAAGGATGGACAACACCGGTAAATACAAGGTGGAAAAGGCTGCTCTGTCTAAATGCATCWAATAGCCCACTGCAGTTGTGCAGCTGGCTTTCCAGCGTACCGTTGATTTTTTTCCAGCCTAGTTGTAAGACTTCTAAGAGAGAGCTTCTGCCTCTCTGGAACAGCATTTTGAGAAATTTAATGTGAATTGGTTGGGAAAGCTTTCCTAGTGCTAAACCTGAAATAGTTAGCACACTATCCTGCTGGCTGCAGAGAGAGTACTGGCTTCCAACTTGCTTTTGGGCTGCACACAGTTTCTTTAGCTTTGTGATTTGAATCATGATCCATTCATACTTTATCCCAAAAGTTTTGATCCAGTTGTYAGACAAAGCATTGCATTCTGCAGGTGTCAGCTTTGGAAGATGCTGGGCATTTCTTTGTGTTCTAGGCTTTTACCAGAGATTCCCAAATAGCTAAGTGAGCAGATATGTTTATACTAGTGCAGTATAGTATGTGGATGAACCGATATGGGTCCTGAAAGCCATGGAGAAATGGCTGCTGTGTGTGAACAGGGTGAATGTTTGTGCACTGTAAACTGAGCRCATCAGAGTCGTTGCCCATATGTTCTTGTTTCCCTTCTAAATGTAAAGGTGGGAGTCATAATCTTCCCACTGCTTGAGTGAAACTGAACTTCTCTCGTTGCCTTATGCCTGCAGAGGGATGCCTATTGTTAGCCCAAGGAATTTTCCTGCAGAAGGGGAGGCTAACAGGATAAACTTGTTTCCTTCTAGRCTAATAGCTAGATTTGTCTGTGCATTCTTAAAATTGCTGTACAAAACTTTACACCCCCCCCCCAGCCAAGTTCCCTGCCTGTTAACTTACAGCACTCTGGGCTAACTTGTGAGAATAATTTGCTTCTGACTATTTAAAAGAAAGTTTTAAACCATTCTTTTATAAATATATAGTAGGAAGCAATTATCTTGACCACTTGAAAACAAGTTAACTAAGGCATTAGAACATTCTGCCTTGAGCYACAGATGTCCTTGGAGCTGCTGATAATCTAATAGTCAATAGATGACAATTACTCCTCTTTCTGGAGAGTAGAACTTGTGCTTTAGGCAAAGCTGTGACCTCCTCGGCTGATAGAAAGGGGCAATTGAGCCCACTGGCACATGGTGAAGAGGAGAAAGTTTCTGTGGGAGGCTAGTGTGTAAGCAGAACTCAATGATGTGTTTTTCTGAGCCCAGATTCTTCAAGTAAGATGGGGAGGATGAGTGAGACTGAACCCAGGTTTAGTGAAGAATCTGTTCTTCTTCCAGCTCTGATGTGGTTCTGATATGATGACTTGCAAAAGCTGTTGCACTCTTTGGTCACTCTAACAGTACCTTCTTTTTCTGTATTTTTAGGAAGGTGGATGGAAAGAAATGGTGAATGAGACTGGATTTCAGTTAAAGGTAATTACCATAAGTGTTTGTCTGGTGACTGCTGTGACACAGAAATACTCTTAGCAAATGTGTTTGAGGCTGTTTATGAAAGGCTGTTTGCCCTTAAAATGAGTAAAAGGCGTTACATATGTATGCTTAATAACTACAAAACCAGTGGTGGTGGTAGCATGTAATAGGTAAGACTTCAGCTGTTCAGTTCTGTAGCAGGTTTGTTAACCTGTGTGTATGTTGGATGCTGAGCCTTGTAATTCTAATAATAATGTAGAATTCTGATCTTTATAAGCTTTAAAGCTAATGAACTTGAGCTTTTAGCCATGCTTTCATACGCTGTCAGTTTAGGTTATTACCACTTTAAACACTGATGCCAAATTTAACCTGGGAAGATATAGAAGATGCCAAAAAAAGAAGCAAAGGTGTTTGAATTGTAGGACTTTTCTACTAGGATAGGCTGCTGAAAGGGACTAAGTGGGAGTTGGTGCCCCTTAGCTGTTTAACAAGAACATATCTTGAAGTAGTACTATCCACACTGACATCAGTGAGTTGGGGAGAAGGTGAACAGGTGGAAGACTTGCAGGAATACATGATCAAAGGYTGCATTTCTGTGCAAAACAAGAATCTCAGAAGCTGATAGACTGCTGGGCTGCATCTGGAAATATTACTGCGTGGGGACAAATCATTGTGCTTTGGTGTGAGCTTTTGTTTCATTGTAACCTGATCAACTCCTACGAAATCACAACTGAAAACTAGTTGGGTTATAAAGAAACCCTCTTTATTTTGAATAGTGAGAGCTGGAAAAAATCACCGGTGCCCTTATCCTCAGTGTCCAGGGGGCTTTGTTACTGACACTTAATGCTGATAACTTAAGTTGACGTTAATTCTCTCATCATGGTAGGGGATGCATCTTGGTAATATCTGTAATGCAAAAATGTGAAGCTATCAAGCTGACTGTATTTTCCTAGCCCTCATATTTTTATTTCAGTTACAAACATTTTGAACTCATAAGTGTGTTGTCAGTGTACGTTCAGGAGTGCACACTGTGTGTGTGAGTGAGAGAAGACTCTTGGCAGAATGCTGAGAATAATTGACTACCTGAAACCATATTGCAGGTCAAATGTGAGATGAGCTAAGTCCCGTTTTCCTTCTGGATTTGATTGTGTGTATGATTTCCCTTTTTACAGTTACTGTTTCCCAAAAGGAAAATAAGTTTTTGTAAAATCCTGGGGAAAAGCATCTTTCCTTTATTTGATGTCTGAAGTATAAAACCCTCAGGTTGTCTGGTTATTTAGCATTACACTGGAGGGCAAACCTGTATAAATGGTTCATTTCATGACTAAGACTAGAATCAGACCACTGGCTTATTAAGTGCTACTGCTATTTCTGCTGCTGATACATTAAAACAGGATGTGTCTTTTRTCCCAAAGGGTTTGAAGGAGGCTAACTTAACTTTAAACTAGGCATTAAAGTGGTATAGTTAAGCACATTACAATTGAATGTTGGTGTTGGAGGCTTTGTTTACTCTGTCAGCTCTATCATTAAATCATGCCTTTCCTCCTCCACCCCAACACTTAGTTTTATTCCTCAAATGGTTTGTCTCTTGAACCTTTCCTTTAGGAAGGAGAAATTAGTGGTAATTTCCCCCACGCACCTGGCAAATACCATCTTAGACTTCAGTGTTGGAACGACACCTTGAGAGGCATTTCTCTACCTTGTTTATAAGCCTTTACCCTGCTACTGAGCACAGAGCCAGTTTACTTTAGTGACTTAAATGATTATGGGATCGCAGCAAGGATTAACTGTCTGAAAGCTCCTTGACTGTATTTCATTTAGGGAATTCAACTCTCAAATGTTCATGCATGTTAGTCTTAAATCAAGTTGAAGGCTGGGCAGACATTTTTCTAACTTCATGACTTTGTATGGTGCAAATGCTCAAAAGTGGTGCATGGGAGTTACTGTGCCACTAATGGCAAGAAGGAAATAACCCTACTTAGACTATTGTACACTGGCAAAATCTTGATTGCTGCCTGACAGTGCTTTTATACTTACACATGGAATGGTCTGAAGGAAGAGCTCAGTATGTTTAAAAAAAAAAAAAATGGGGGGGGGGGCAGAAATGTGCCCTCATGCCTGAGCCTGTTGAATTTGACCCAAGCAACTTCAAAGGCTTTGCCTGCCATTTGAATATATAGTCTTGTAAAATAACTACCTGGGGGGTAGGAGGACTCTGATAATGTCAGCGTGACTGTGTGGCGTTTGTTCTGCAAGAGAATGTGAGGAGTACACGCAGGTGCATCTGAACTATCGGTAATCTAATTTGCAAGTATAACAACATGTGGAGATAGAGCAGTAAAGGTGTAAGTGTAGGCCATGCAGCACAGAGCCTGGGTCGGGAGTTGAAGTTACTGCAGTGTTTTGTGTTCTTGCGTGATCTTGATTGTGCTTCCCCATGCTGCGTCTGTCTTCCTTTTGCAAGATATCCTTAGAGGAGAGCTATGCTTAGCTGTGACACTGAACCGGTTTTCTTCCAATATCAGTCAGCCTTAGTCTTGCAGGTTTTATTCACTTACCTATCAGTTTGTGGGTTATTTTTGTCTTGGTTGGTTGCTGGAAGAAGGACAGCTATAGTTAGCAAGCTGCTGTTTTAATACAGGACCATGTTGGTGTAGAAAACTTCCATCGGTAGTTGTCATTCTAGTTGCAAGGATGAAACTGCTCTTCCATGAACTTATTTGCAGGGCACRTGGGACAGTATCCATGGAGGTGGTTCCAGGTGAAAGGAACTTGCCATTGCTATTCAAAAATGGATATTTTCTGCTCAGGGCCAGTGCAGTGGGAGGTGGAACAGCCTCAGACAGTGCCTGTCTCATCTGTAGAAGTTACTGAGAGGACCCTGAAGGAAGGACTCCATTCTTGCTCTGGGAGGACACGGTGTTCAGCTAGTTCACTGTAAAATTCAAAATAGCTCTTCAAACTCTGAGACGGCTGTAATGCTGCCTAAAATATTCCTGTGTCACATACTAGCCCTAACAACTACTGCTGAATTACCTTACTGCTAACAGTTACGGCACAGAAGTCATGCACAGTCCATTAGCTAAAACAGGGCACTGTAGCAGAGCTTGAACACATCACAAAATGTATTCTTTATTACTCTTTCACTGCAAAGAAAGATGTTTGAGCAGAAATAAGCTCTAGCCATTTGACCTCYGAGTTGGAGTTTTCATGTGGTACAGAGGAGACCTGAGTAAGCACTCTGGGGGAAAGACACTGTGCATAAGATGCCAGAAAGAAAAAGTTGCGATTATCTGGGACTTCTGTGGACCAGTGTGGGTTGCCTTATTTGCATTGGTGTGTTCTTAAGAGTAAATACCTGTTACTTAATTTTTAATGTTAAATTAAACTGAAACTTTAGAAAGAGATTCCATACTGCTGTTGCAGACGTTTGTAAACCAACATCTCAAGAAGTAAAGTAGCTGATTACCTTTTTAATTAGGTATTGAACTTTCTTCTGTAAAGACTTAATATATGCTATATTTTAGAAGAGAACACTGCATTAAAACAGCTCTRTTCTGATATACAAATTATATATTTTCTCTAAAGCAACTCATAAAATAAGAGAACACCATATATGAGTTTGATTCACTGGGGGACTTTTCCTAGTAATAAAGAGCATGTAGAGGTCAGTCTACCACTGGTTTTATTTGGTTTGAAAAATATAAAATAGTTTGTCCATATGGTCTTGTTACCTAATTGCATCATCTCAAAAGAATGTAGGGTTGTGAATCTTAACTCTGTGATTTGTGTAACATTTTAGGAAGAGACTATTTTTGTGCGATTTAGGATTATACTAGCTTAATATTAGTGGATACTGTTTACATCCTAGTTCACAAAAAATAGCTTAATTTTCTACTTTTTATTAAAAAAATCAGATATGCAGGGCAGGTAGTGTCAGACTTATTCAATGTTTGAAAATCTAAATATGCCAAGAAGGCAGGAGTTTTTTCTAACAGTGCTGCAAGAAGGCTGAGATTTTTGTCACTGGAATTTAATTGCATTAAATTAACAAAGCTTTTTTTCCCCTTTTTCAGGCAGATTCCAGATTAAAAGCTCTTAATGCAACATTCAGAGTGAAAAACCCAGACAAGTAAGATTCCACATCCTTCCTCCCTCCCTTTCCCCTTTTCAGTTACAAATGTAACATCAGATGACAGAATATTCTATCTCCTTAGAATAAATTCAGAAAAGAAAAATGATCTTTCTGCACTTTAAATCTTAACAGAAGTCCAATAAGGAGATAGTATGAAGAGGCTTGAATCCTGTTTCTTGGAGGAGCARGAAACCTTCAGAAAAATGCCATCACTTAATGCAAAATGAGTCTTTCCTTTTAGCTAGATTAAAAGAGGGGGAGAAAAACCAATAGAAAAATAGCCTCTTAACATTTGTTTGCAAAGAAACCTTTCCAAACGTGAATAGAATGCAGATTGATAGTAGGTCTTTCCAAAAATCTGCTAGTGTACAATTCTGGATGCACGCACCCTGGTGTTGCAGTTCATAGTTCTCTTCAAGCTGCCAATTTTCACAGATGCTTTTGGAAATCCTGAGGTCAGTTCAGCTCTGTTACAGTTTAGGAAGCTCTGAGACGAGCACTAGGGCAATCCGCTGGATTAAAAAACTAGTAGAAGCATAAGGATGTGCAGTACGAGGTTCATCCCACCCCAGGTGATGTGAGGAGGGTAAAATAGCTGAGAGTTCCTGCTTTTGCAATAGTTAGAAACATTTGTATGCAGGAATGGCATCGAGAGATGTTGCTGTTCCCCATGTATAGCAATAAAGACACGCGAAGTGCCCTGCTGGGTTCATCTGTTGTCCGATAGTGGCAATAGGAGGTGCTGTTTAGGGAGAGCACGTGTGTGACTGCTTTCTGTTGTCCATTCCCTGGTACTTCCCCAGCGTCCCTGGATGTTGTATTAAGGATGTTAGAGGGCACATACATTCCTGATCCTTTTAGTGCCTGTTTATAGACTTATCTGTGAATTGGTCCCATCCCTTTTTTGAACCTGCTGACAATGTCTGCTGTTGCGGCCTTCTTGGGCAGCAAGGGGGCTTGTTGCTGGAGAGTAGTGCAAAAGATAACCTCAGTGAATGAGACCAAAAGACAGCAATTCTCTCAGGATCTACAGGTGAAACCGCCCCCTTGTTTGGATGCTTCATCCTCTATCTTCTTCCTGGTCTGTGACTAGTAGGAGTTAGCTTTTCTTGCTTTCGGGCAGGGAAACTGCCAGCTGTGTCTGCATGTAGGCATGGATGGGAAAGGCTGGTTAAGGCTGAGATACTGTTATCTTTTGAGGCAATGAGGTAACTTAATGTTTGGGAAAAGAAAGCCGTTGTGATAAGTGGCATGGTAAAAAGCACAGGAAGATTTAAAACAAGGAAAATATGAAGAAGGAGTTCTAACAAAAACAATGTCTGAGTATTTAACTCAGACTTGACAATACTTCAGAGATATGACACATCTTCCTACTGTATTCTGCCAGCTACATAACTTTTAAATTGAATTTTTGGTTACAGTGGCAAGCTGTGTTTTACAAATTGTTTGATAACTGATGAGCATAATTTGTGTTTGTGGGGAGAGCCCTTTGGTACAGCGTGTGTGGGTCTGACAGGAGGAAGAGCGCTTCGCTCTACCTAGCGCACTCACGCTTGGGTGGGCTGCCCTGAATCTAACGCCTGTCCCCTCCGCATCAGCAGGGGTGCTCGTGTGACTGGGTGGTGAGTGGGTTCAGCAAGCTAGCCTTGCCGAACCCAAACAGACCAAAAAACCTCACTGCTGTGCGGAGTGTGGGTTTCTGGATAAACTCGGTTTCCTGAACCAGGAAGGGCTGAGGTGAAGGATTGCTGCAGCCCTCACTCCAGACTGACTTGCACTGATGTGCAGCTGTACCTTCTAGTTTAAAGCAATGCTAGGGACTTCAGACAGTGGAAATGAGGCTACCCTAGTAGATCAAATTTAGCCTGGAAGCCAAACCTCTTTCTCTGGGATACAATTAATATCTCTTCTGTGGAATTACATGGTAACAAAAGTGTTGCATTCTGGTACATGGGGTAAATTTGTAGTAGCGCTCCTACTGGCCTCTCCAATTCAGTCTCGTGGCACCCATCCTCTTGTTCTCCGTCTGTGTTTTAAATCAAAACAATAGCCTTCTGCCTGGTGAAAGGTTCCTTTAGAAAATACTAAACCCTTTTCTAAGGCAAAATTAAAAACAAAACTCCTTTTCTGTCTGGTTGCTCCCAGAAGTGGCTTGTTCTTTTTAGAGCAGTTCTATTCTTGTGATATCTTCTCCCCCGAAACGGGAAAATGGYACTGCCCCCTCGACTCTAGGGCTGAGTAAAATGCACAAAGTCACTTCTTTTGAAATGCTATCTTATGAAAATGAAATATTATTTTTTGCCATTATCATAAAAGATACTTTCCAGAAGAAACCTGGCAGTGTCCCTACAGAAATCTCACTTGATCTGTTCTTCATTTGCATTTGAAGTTCTACTTAGTAGCTCAAACTTCTTAAATATCTAGACTGTTGGTAACGTTGCAGAACCATTGCAACTGAGGGAAAAGAACTGGGCTTGTTTCAGTTATTCTGAGTGCCAAAACTGTGTCTTGCCTTACAACTTCTGCTTCGGTGGTGCATTGGAAAGTAAACATCCCTCTACGTGCCTCTCAACTCAATTTGGAAAATTATTTCATGATTGAGTATTTTTCTTACACGAGCATCCAACAGGACTTGAGCAGATACTTGAAATAAACCTTTGATCTGTGACACCAGTCTCTTGCAATATGTTTTTTAGAAAAACTCCCTTTTTAAAAAATTCTCAGCCTTCTTCTTCACCAAAGATTAGGAAAAAAAGTGGTGTCACTTTTGTTTATGCTTTTCTGAGACAATAAAATGAAGACAACTTGGTTCTGAAGTGATCTTTGATGGAGGAGGAATTGGCATGGACAAAGATAGCATCCTGGGCTTGAGCAGTGGTATGAAAGTCCTGGGTTTCTGACGCTTGCCTTCAGGGAGTAAGGCATTCCTAAAAGCTTTCTTGCCACAAAACAGGATAAATAAAACTTTTCATTATAAATTTCTGGAGTGGAAAGGGGAGTCTTCCTGAACTGAAGGCAGGCTCTTTAATCTTTTGTTTTTAAGTTCAATTATTTCAAATATCTTCACTGTTCGTGTCTGCAGCTGCCTGACATGCTGCCCTTGTGCATATTTTATAAAGTGTAAACTGAAAAGATTGTTCTCTAAACCCCACTGTGCAGATCAATGCCTGTATTTTTCTCATATACTTTCTCTGCTGACTTTTTTTTTTATATACTTTAACCCTGCATGTGTCATACTTCTATAGAAGATGCTCCTTGGAGATCAAAAATACTAGAAATGGCAATAAAGTTTCTACCTCCTGAATACAGGCAAGGGAATGTTTTAAGAAGTGTTAAATAACCCCCCCCTGGAATTTCAAACTTGGTCACCCAAAACAAGTGACCTGAGTTACTTCAGCAAGACCTCTTGGGTACGAACTATGAAGTACAAAGTCTGACTGTGTGTGGTGGGAGGAGGGAGAAAGCTTGCTTTTTTTTTGTTTTCTTTTCTTTTTTCTCCCCCCCCTTTTTCTTTTTATGCTTGAATATCAACGTGGAAGACTAATTTTCATCTTCCATTCCTTAATTCTAGTTGTATTCTTCTATTTTTTCAGATCATTGTTTGGTAATTTGGAGAGCCAGAAACAAAATAGCTTTACCTATCTAAGTGAAACATGCTCTTGTGTACCTCATGCCTCCCAGGTTGGTCATGAGTTAGGCGTTTGTGTAGTAGGTGGCATTTATGTGTATGAAAGTGGCTGTTGCTGTGGTTTCATCAGTTACCTGTCACTAGCAAAGCTGTGGTAGCCCACTTGGCTTCATAAATAGGATGAGCTAAATGCATTAACCTAAACTACCACCAAGGCTTAGCTGGGGTGGCTGTTACAGTGCCTTTTTCCTTCAGTTGTGGCAGGCCAGCAGTGTATGCGTGACCACTTGCAATAGATTACCTGGCTGGTACCTCGTTAAGCAGTAGTGATTTGATTGCTTTTAGCGATGTGCTGACTGCCCGTACAGGTATGGATGTTAGTAAGATTTCGTACGTAACTAGGTACAATGGCTATCCACTAACTCTCGCTTTTTTCAATCCCATTTAAAAAATTAGTAATTTGCTTAAAAAAAAAAAACCAAAAAACTTTATTTCATAAAATTATAGCTTTTAAATCGGTCAGAACCTTCAGCATTTGCTTATAAAAAGCTAGTAGTCATGCAAGTGTTGGGTTATGTGTTTTAGAGGAATTAAACTCTGCAGTCGCTTTTTTAGGAATCTTCAGCCAATTCCACTTCAACATAATTCAGGCTCCGTCTTGCTGGCTGTAGCGTCGTGGCTCTATCTTGCATTCTGTGAAAGCTTGCTTTCATGATGGCTAATGATGTACTATCTGTTTCCTGCTCCCAGGAGATTTACTGAGCTAAAACACTATAGCGATGAACTGCAGTCCGTCATATCACACCTTCTGCGAGTCAGAGCTGTAAGTATTTCCCATGTGTGTCGTGACAAATAGTAGAATTTATTTATAAGGCAGCATTTCTTGTTTAGTCCCTAGAACTGGTACATATGTTCTAGGATGAGGAAAGCTTTGCCTGAAAGGATCAGATTTTGGAGTTTGGGGGCAGGGAGTGTTAACCTGGTGCGGATTTGGGGGGAAAGAGATCCAAATATGACAGTGTATTTTGACAGTTGCTGAAGGAGCAGAAGCGTGTATGTTTAGCTAATCTGCCTGCTCCCCTCATGGCCACGTATCAGAGGGAGGTGTTTTAAAGAGGACCAAGGTGTCCAGTTCTCTCAACTCAGCAGAGAAGTTTTTTTGCTGGATGTCTGGGTTGGGAAGGGGCCCGAAAAATAGTTTTATGGTGCTGACATATAATACACTATTTTCCAGAGCTTGTAGTATGAATCGTGCATGTGTCCCAGCACACTTCTTTTTTCTTTTGGCTTGTACTTCAGTCTGTAATGAATAATGTTCTTTTTAATGATGAGAACAATTATGTCATGCAATCAAGATATTCTGTGGGTTTAGAATGAAGATTTAAAAAAAAAAAAAAAGCCCACAAAAAGGAAATAGGAAATTACAATTCCAGTAATGAGGAGCATGATACTGTTCTTTAGCGTGTTCAACAGGGATTTAGTTTTTGATGAAACTGTGCTGCAGGGGAGGATGGTAATTGATTGCCCTGTTGAGCTGAGGTACTTGAGAGGATTAATCTCTGGTGTTCTAGTAACAGTGGCTTTTTCTCAGTGCTCTGTGTATGTGACCTGCGGGGTGATCTGCTTGCACTTCCTTTTTACTGCTTTAACAAACCAGTAACTGTAACTCTTATGCAGCTTCAATTTAACTTATTGGTGCATCACAATTACAAGGGCATCATCAGCATTACAAGTCGCATTTCAGAATATATATGTGTATATATGTGGTTTTTTCTTCTGATGTTGTTGCCAACATTATAGTACTGATTGCAGCAGGTACTGACTCTCCAAACAGCTGAAATGACCTATCTAGCTTTAGCATAAGTTCTGCAATGGATAGCTCATTTCCTTTCCTTCGTTTCAGTGGATGGAAAAATTGGGTCACTTGTTAGAATTTTAGTGAAGTTTTCCCTACAGTTCTTGATGACAGGATGGATTTTTGTCTTGCCATCTTTACGTTAAAAAAGCAAGCGTGTATATAAATTTGGCCTTATTCAGGTAAAGGAGACTACACCTTGCATCTGGCTATCAAAAACCGAGTTAACTACAGTGACTGATTATTCGTAGTCTCCGTAGACATATCCTATACATGAGTGCTTTCAAAGAAATACTTGAAATGTTATTTTTCTATATAGCTTTGCCACAATTTTGAGGTCAGTCTTTTAAAGGCTTTATGCTGGTGATTTGTTTTTTGTTTTGTTTGTTTTTAAGACTAATGCCTACTTTTGTTTACCTGTGTTAAAACATAAGGCTTTAGCTTGGAGTTAGTATTTGGGGTTTTTATAAATCAGTTGCAGTTGCTGTTGACCAAAAATTAACTTCTCTAAAATGTTTTAGAGGGTAGCAGACCGGCTATATGGTGTCTATAAAGTCCATGGAAACTATGGAAGAGTATTCAGGTAAGAGTTCATTTAGTTTTTAAGAATATGTATACAGTGAGTGTAGTGAATGTATTTGTCCATTATGTTTTCAAAAGCATAACAGCATGTCTGAAACGCATTTAAACATTTGCCTTGAAAAACTCTTGTATTGCAGTACTAATGAGCTTCCTACCTTGGATATAATGATCTCAGGATCTGCTGAACTTAGTCTCAACTGGAAGACGGTGGTGGTGGTGGTGTCTTTTATTTATTTGCTTTTATTCCAGAACTTTGGGGCTTCTGTTGTGGTAATGGCATTTTTAACTCTTTCTTCAGAGTACAACTTACTGCCTATTTTCATGCAGTTGTCTTAAGCATCCAGGTCCTTTTATAATTAAAAAAAAAAAAGTTCTGAAACTGAATAGATACAGTTGATTTTAAGTGAATTTGTCAGTTGTTTTTCAATTTATATGAGTGAATTGCATGCTCAAGTTTTCCATCTCACTGGAGAATTAAAGAATCTAAACTTCTGGTTAAGGGAAACCTCCTGCTTCTACACTCTGTTCAAGTGCTAAATTTAATTCTCTGGGTTAATGGATTGCAGATGTCTTTCTCATTGGGGGTTTTAAAGTGAAATTAGGTGTAGTTCTGTAATAACACTAAGACAAACAAATGTCAACATTAGCAGAGTGGAATGTTTATGAGAAAGTGAAGGACAGAATAGATACATTAGATGTAAATTATGTGAAATACAAGGCAAGGGGAACCCTTTTTTTTCCTTGTCTAAAAAATTGCTGATGTAATTCTTATAACTAATAAATCTCATAAGGTTTCACAGAGCTGAGAACACAATTAAAATTGCTGTGTGCATACTTAACTGTCCAGGACAAGTCTCTTGCTATCTTTATTGTAGTTGTGTTTTCTACTTTATCAGAACGATCTCCCTAATGTGAATAGGGAGATACAGTAATGAGGCGGTTTTAACTTAATATTTTTCTAACGAATAGAACTAAACAGCAATCTACTGTGAAAATAGAAAACGTATAGCAGTTTCAGAGGAGTTAAAACTCTTGCAAATGTCAAATCCCAACTTCTATGTGAAGTGTTGTGAGTCTGAACAGCTTAATTTCTTCCTGGTAAACAAGTTGGAGCAAATTCTGTTTTAGAGTTCTCTTTCTCTGTTTTTTTTCCTCTTTTTTTTTTTTTTCTCCCTCCTGTGCACTTTTCAAAACCTAGTTTTAGCTATTTAAACGAGGTTCTCCCTGTGCAAAACAACCCCAAAGTGTATGTGTTTGTGTGGGTGTATTTAGAGGGCGGGGGCAGTTGTTTGCTGGAGTGCCTTGGTATTAACTGGCCAGTGCTGCTGCTGAGAGGGGGGGAAACAGTTTGGCCGAGCACAAATTGGAGGCAGTTTCCATTCAGGTGTCACCTGGAAAGAAACTATATACAGGATGCAGCTTATTAACTTCCCTTACCCTTCATGTGTGATGTTGCTTCTCGTTTGTTTTTCCTACAGCGAGTGGAGTGCAATAGAAAAGGAGATGGGGGACGGGCTGCAGAGTGCTGGCCACCACATGGATGTGTAAGTAGTGACTGAATATCTGATAGTTTGATGTAAGCCAGATGCAGAGCTCTCCCTCCTTCCTCTCTTCTCCCCCAGCCCCAAAGTACATACAGGAGGTGTACTGAGAAACTTGGGGGTGCGTTGTTTCTAGGTATATAGCATTTCTGTGATTTGGATGCAGGCGCACTTTTAGCATCCATGTACTGATTAAGTAGCTCAAAAGGTCTCAGGAGAACCAGAAGGGTTTCTTTTTTATTATTATTTTGAAACTGTAGAAGTGTTTGGAATTCTTCCAGCTTTTCTTTTAAGCTACTATGCCAGAAACTGGTGGAATAGAACTTTAATGTACTGCAGACCTGATGAGATCCATTTGTTTTTGATAGCAGTGTTTTGTACCACACAGTAGATGGTACACAGATTTGGACTTAATTACAGAAAGTTAAGAACTTTAATTATTATTAAACCAAAACTTTAATGGATTCTTGAATCAAATACTGACTGGATGTAATAAAGTTGAGAATCCTCCCTCTCTGCATCTTTGGAGTCAGTTGGCAGAGTATGTGAAATGCAGCCTTCAAAATAAGAGTCTAGCACTTAAGAGTGCTCACAAAAGTGCTATTGTAGGCTCCTACTTTTTGTTTTTCAGGTAGTAATATACAGTAGATAAAACAGTATAATTTCTTATCACTCTGATTCCTTGTATGTAATCAGGCACTGCAGTAAAGTAACAACTCATGCAAGAGATGGAAACTGTGACATTTCATCATGCACTATTTTTACTGAAAGTGTAATTCATGTAGAAATAGTATTATCAGTCTCAGTTTACAAAGCAGACTTGTGTATGCTGTACTGTTGGTCAGTTGTAATTGGTGTTTTGCCATGTCAAATGAAAGCTTTTGGAGAGCCTTGCCGAACTCTGCCTTCAGTTTCTTCAAGAGAATTCATTTTATCACATCTTTAAGAATTTGAACCCTTCCAAATAATGTATTTGCACTTCTGTGTTTTGGCTAATATGATGGTTTACACCTAAAAGAGCTATTATGCTTTCTAAGTAAAAGACTCTAGAGAGAATAAAGGAATGGATAATACATTTTACTTTCAAAAAAAAAAAAGTAGAGATGGAGAGCAGCATAAAGCATATACCTCTACTATGCAAAAATAACATACTAGAGTTTAGTTTAGTTATATGGAAACATGCTATAATATGAAGGAGTTAGGGAGATGTAAGTAGGTTTTTGGTGACTCAAATACACTACGCAAGGGTGTCAAACATCTAGAGATGCTTAATCAAATAAAAGAAACAGGACTGACTTCTCAGTCAGGAGGCCGAACTTTCTGCACATATCAGAGGTTTACTGTTTCTGTCCTTTACACAGCTGGGGTTAAAGATCCAGAGTAACAGTGGTGAGTTTTTGGGTAACCTTAACCATTCCATGAATCTGAGGTTGCTTTCATTGTCTGTTATGTCTTATGTTTTGATGGTCTCATCCAGAAATAATCTCGTAGTGAGAACCAAGCAAGAGAGAGCGGCTGTGAGATTCAGGAACTCATTCAGTGACCCATGCGGTCTCCTGCCAGTAAGGTTCATATCTGTGGTCTCTTGAAAGTGTAACTTGCCAGCCCAGTTAACGTTCCCATAACATTAGGCCATGAGGAGGTTGTTGCAACAGCAAGCTCCTTTGAGAAGGTTTCCTAATATAGATGTTAAACTTTAAAACAAACTTAATTCTCTATCTACCTCATATGCTGTAGCCTTTACTAGGTGTTTATTTAAACTTTTGAGTTGTTATCATTTAGAATGATGTAAAACTGCTTAATATTTGGAGAAGACATCCCCAAGCACCTTGGGGGTGGGCAAGATGAGGCTTGCTAAGTGACAGAAAACAAGTATGCTGAGAAAGCTCAAGTGAATGGCTGTAATTCTAGCATATAAAAGATCAAAGAAAGAAATGTCAGGCCTCTGACTTCTGTCCTTTATGCTATTAATGAGTGACCCTTTATCTCCGAGTCAACTAGCCTGTCATTACAGATGGAACCAGTCTGAACTAGAACCAGGTTTTAGCCAAAGATTCCCATGAAGAGTGGAAATGTATTAGATATCTTTAGGACTTACAGTTTTTCAAGGTTTTCCATGGTTTGCCTACCTTTTTAGGAAGAAGTGTTTAAACTTTAGCACAGTCAAATATAGGGTTTTTTTAATACTCTTTTATAATCAAACTTAAGTATCATTATGAAAATGGCAGGTAAGGTTTTGTTTTGGTTGAGGGTTTTTGGGTGTGTTTTTTCTGTGTGGGAGGGATTTATTTATTTATTTATTTATTTTGAGACTTGTTCTGCCCCAAATGAGCTCTAGCACTGGGCTAAACTTAGTTGAAACTGAGATGTGGTCCATCTGCTGCCCTGAGAAATCTAACCACTCTACTAAATAAATTATTTTACTTCAGAACTTGTACTTCAGAACATTTTCAGAAAAAAGGTCACATGTGGCTTACTCTCTCCAATGTGGCTGGAGAATTTTCTTTCAGAACGTGTATTTTTCAACAGTGCAGACTTCTTCCTTACTTTGGTTCATAATATGAATTCTTGTTCTGTCTGTTCTTTTATCCCGTCTGCTTAAACTGATTTGTTGTTGCTGGCTGCTTGGTATGTTATGCTTACTTATCTCACATAGCCTTGGTAGGGCTCTTCCTGGGTGTGCCCAGGATGATTTTTTGATTTCACAGAGCATCAAAACAACTCATCTTACTTGCAAACTTAAACCAGAACAACAACAACGACAAAACCTATTTGAACAGATGAGCACACATCTGTACCTTTCCTTCAGGCTTCACATTCCTCCAGTTACTAGGCAAGAAGCTGTTGCTTGTTTGAAAAGCCTTAGTTCACATTCCCTATGTCAGCAGACCTGATGATAACTTTGAACCATAGTATCTCTCTCGGATGCCTCCCATCTAGAGAAGGAGCCTAACAAGGCCATAGTTGTTCCTTTCAGAGCTTTCAGTAGAGGGGTCTCCTGTCCTCTTCCAAGTCACATTACCAGTTCCCTCTCAGCTTGAGACTCTCCCACTTCTTCCTCAGAGCCAGTTGCTGGAGAGGCATAGGATGGAATTGAAGAACAAAGACCTTGTGAAAACCTTAAGGCCAGGAGGTGCTATAATCAGCATTTGGGTGGCATTGTGCTGCTCACTAGACAAGCATGAACGCATGCTCACTTCAAAGAGCCTGCAACTGTGGAAATACTTATTTCCTATTCCTCCATTTCAGGGATTGCCACAGACTCTAGAGTCCAAATGGAATTGGCAGAATAGATGAAGGCACCTGAGACGGGATCTCATTCATCCTGTTCATCTGTATTGGTACTTGACCTGCATTGCTGACTAAAGTGGCATCTTATTTCTGTCATTGTACCAAGTGCAGTGTGCAGTTACCTTTTTAGAGGTAGGCCTGTCCTGGCAAATGTGTCCAAGCACAGTCACCTTGGTTAATGAGAACCTATGACATACTGTCCCATAAGCAATATAAACTAGAAAACTAGCAATATAAACTAGAAAAAAAGACTTGTCATGTTTCATAGATCTCCTATTCAGCCTAAATGGTGAAACTCTCACTGAGTGTAGAAGCTGTGGAGTTAATCCAAGCCCTTGTGCTTCAGAAGATTTCTCCCTAAAAGGCAGTTGCTCAGAACTGATATGCCTGACTTGCACAGCAGATGAAGCAACACACATTCAAGGAACTGAAGGACTTAATGCTGGAGTGTTCAGAGCGCTGCCACAAGTTTGCTTGGTCTCAAGCTTATGTGTTGGCTGAAGAGTGAAGAATGAAAGTCACTTTGTAAATGCTCCCTCTTTGCTTTTCAGGTGTGATGTTCACATTTTTAAGGTGTAATGCTCTCGGTCTTGCAGGTTTTCTTCTGCACCGTATCTTTTTTGCCTTGGTGCTGCCTGTTGACAATGCACTGAAGAAAAGGAATAAATTATTTTCTCTTTTCCTGTAATAAGAACTGCCCCATCTTCAGCAGGAAACTTATCATAAATCTGGTACTTGTCAAAAGACTTATTGCAAGAAACAGGCTTGTGGGAGTGTTTATATTAGCCAACTCAGTTTAATTAAAAACAAAAGGGGGGAAAAAAAACTTTTTAGAAGTGCCTTTTCACTGTTGTACTTAGTGACTTTTGATTCTGTCAAAGAAGTGTCCTCCCTTGTTACTGTGTGTATAGTTTTTAAAGGTTAAACTAAGGAATTTCATACTTAACCAGAGGCTGTGTTGTCACCAGATATGCAGCTTCTATTGATGACATACTGGAAGAAGAGGAGCATTATGCAGATCAGCTGAAAGAATATCTCTTCTATGCAGAAGCACTACGGTATGTACAGAAACGTGTAGTTCAAATGAAAACTATAATCCCTTGCTTTAATATAGTGTTGGTGTTAAGTTTAGTTTGGTATCCTGTTCTCCCTAGAAATGTTAATGTTGTGAGAATCTTCAGATTCTCACGTTTTATTTTGCTTACTCATCTTCAGTTGCCATAAGGGGCAATAACAGATAGAACTGAGCTGGTCAATAATAAAATGACAGAGATGTTAAACTCTAGATACGATGGGAGATAATACTGCCTATTCCCTTGGTTCCCTTGCTTTCCTTGGCTTCCTGTATAATAGGTGCCCCAGCGTGCAGTGGGGAAGCTTCAGCTTTCAAATGAAATAGGCCAAAGAGAGATTATGACCACTTACAGCCGTTACAAATTCCTGCAAGTTTTGAAGTGCCCTGTTTGATGTTCATCTGCTGTACAGTATTGCTCAGCTAAATAATGATTTTAATTAGCCTTTAATCTAATTTTAGATTAACCTTTAAAGGGCAGTTCCTCCTTCAGAAGCATAGATATAGAACCACGATTCTGTATGCTCTATGGTTATGCCTGATGCTGTGGTGTTCCCCCTGGCTGGTGCTGCACCTCTGGGAGAGGGCCCATAGTGCTGTAGTGAGTTCAGGTGGTCAAGTGTGCTGGCTGCTCTCTGAGCCCCCAGAGCCCAAGTTGCACCTCCTGGGAGAGAAACGTGGAGTACACGTGTAGTGTCGCCAGCCTGCACAGGACTGGGACTTACTGCAGGTGGTTAGAAGAAACTCTCCTCTTCCAATGAAAGGCGCTATATGAATCTAGGAATACAGTTTCTTGTTTTGTTGCTTAAAAAATAAAATGTGAAGAATTCTATGATTGATTGATGCATTGGTGCTGTGACAGGTACCATATCCAGGTACCTCTTGTCATAGTTGCGATTTTACTCTAATGGATTTTGAAAAGTTATTTTAAAGTGATGTCCTTAAGTAGGTGCTAGGGTTTGTATTACCTAGAGTGTCTTGGAATGAGTCTAAGAGGAACAGAAAAGCAGAATGCTGCCGTATTAAGAACTCTATCCTTTGATCCAAGCTTGCTTAACTACAGCATTTGCAGAGTTACGCATTCTGTGATAAGGCTGTTGAACTCAAGCTAGATAAATAACTGAATATGCTGCCTGCCAAAAAAATACTTGTATCATTTTTAAAGTTTAAATGGAGGGAAATGTAGCAAAACAAAGTATTATGTGACAGATCTTTTGCTGCTTCTTTTTCAGGGCAGTTTGCAGGAAGCATGAACTAATGCAGTATGACTTGGAAATGGCTGCACAGGACCTAACATCTAAGAAACAGCAGTGCGAGGAGCTGGCAACAGGAGTGAGTCTTTTTCCCCTTTCTTCTCCAAGATGGTGTATGTGGGTTTTATTTATTTTTTATTTTTTTCCAGGTTGCTTAGAATGGCTTCTACATGGCACTAATACGTAGAAGGCTGATTGCTGGTTATGAGAAGTAATATTGTATGGGCTGCAGGCCTTCAAGGGTTGAAATAACTTGGTTCATGGTGACATATGCTGTTTGTACCGAAGTTTTTATTGGATAATGAGCAAATAAAGGATTGCAGGAAACATGACCTGAGCAGAGTAACACAAACTACTATATCCCAGAGATACAATATTGGGACTTCTG
The DNA here is from genome assembly GCF_003343035.1 of Apteryx rowi. NCBI lineage: Eukaryota > Metazoa > Chordata > Aves > Apterygiformes > Apterygidae > Apteryx > Apteryx rowi. Next base: position 222,588 of record NW_020451000.1, on the reverse strand, counting down.
AAAGGCTTTCTCTGCCTTTTGAAAGCTCAAGATTATTGATATGTGATGTTGGCCCCTTTTATACAGAAAATACTAGCTAAAAAAGTCTGAATATAAACTTAGAATTCTTAGTATTGCTGTATTGTATTATATATTGCTGCAGCTGTTCACATTCTATACAGAATATCTTTTCTTATGTAAAAAACCAAGACTTCAGTTTTTCCTTAGACTGGAGTAGGAAAGAACCTATCTGAAAATTCACTTGGGTCAGTGGAATGACTTGCCTAAGGCTGGTCTGTGGGTTGTGCTGTTAGAGTTTGAACATTGAATTACTTAACAGTTGTTTCTGAGGGGCCCAGAGTCCCTGGGAATAGAAGCTGCAATACAGGAATCTCTTTTCTTCTTTCTCCTTACTTTTCTGTTCAGTCTAATGTGAACCACCTCCTCTCTTACAGCAACCCAACAATGGGACATCCACATAATGGAAGGGCCAATGCAGTTGCTTTTTCTGATAATTAAAGCCAAAACTCAGCTGAGGAATAAGACCTAATGCTAGTAAAGATCACAAAATCAATACCTAACCTTGTCTCTTGTAGACCGTGAGGACGTTCTCGCTGAAAGGAATGACCAGCAAGCTCTTCGGGCAGGAGACCCCTGAGCAGAGGGAGGCCAAGATAAAGGTTCTGGAAGAGCAGATACAGGAAGGAGAAGAACAGCTTAAGTCTAAAAATCTGGAGGGCAGGTAAAAAGGCCAGACTTTTGTCAAAGAAAATGGGGATTGTTTTAGCAAAAGTCATTGACTGGATGCTCTTGAAGGTGTTTGTATTTTATAAGTGTTTTTAATATATTCTTGGTGTTTATGAGCTGTCTATAAAAGCTCCTGTCAGTTGTAAGTTGTGAAATAAAGTACAGTACATGCAGTTAGCTTCTGGTCTGAGAGGATGGCTTATGTAAAACCTGATGACTTTCCCAGTTATTGAGCCCACTTTAATGGCTGACTTGCTTGCTTTTATGTTCAACTAGTAATATGTTTAGCAGGTGGGCTTGTAGGTCTGCAGCTGAATAGCCTAAGACTCAAATCCTGATTTGCTTTAACTACAGTATTTAGTTTGGTTTATATGTATGGGTCCTAAGCTAATATTCTTCAGTTTCTCATATGGGGGACAATTGACTCCTGTCTGAAAGAGATTAGAAGTTCTGGAAAGCTGTGTTTGAATAACTGCTGCTCGGTATTCTAGGGAAATTTTCTTCAGGAATGCAAACATGGAAAAATAGGAGCAAACATTCCTAGAGCAATGTGTTTGTGTCAGAACATGTTCATCATATAATGAAAGGGGTAAATGTGGTATCTCCTGATAAGTAAGGATTAGAGCTGAAAAGATAAGACTAGTTCATGAATAGTTCATAACAACAAAACAATCAGTAAATGCAATTTCTTAATCATTTTGACAGAAGTACTGGACATCTGCTTTTGTAGCTCTGGAAGCAATTTTCAAGTGAATACTTGCCTTGTGTGGGAAGTCCAGCACAAATGAAAACTATGTACTACAGAAATCTACCTCCATTTTGGTTAAGGAGACCTGGAGACACATTGCCAAACCAGCAAAATTGATTCCTGAAGTGAAATGTCAGAGTAAAACTTGTGTTGCAAGTGTTTGTTATACTTTACTGTCTCAAATCCTGATGACAAATGAGCTTTCAGATTGGAAAGCCCAAGATTCTGACTTGATTAAAAAGAAAAAGAAACATGCAGTGTTGTGTGCTGAATGTTGGCGTAAAGACATTTAGTCACCCCAAAAGAATTCCAGGAGAAAAATATATTCTGAGTATTGTTGATTCTATGGCAGTCATGCTTACTGTCAGAAATCTCCATCATGTGAGATTGGTTCTCTAGTTTAAAAACCTCTTAGGAAGTGGATGGAGAATTAAGTAGTAGTGCCACAATACTGTAGTAAGTATAAAGTGAAGACACCATGAGATGTATAGTAATTATACAACTTGGTTTACCAACTGAAAGGTGGAGCGGTGCGTCATACGTGTCTTTGCTGCTGTAGGTTCCGAGGAAGGAAGATGAGGTGAGGACATAACATGCAAAACACTAAAAGCGTTTATTAACAGAAATATTGCTTTTAATTCCAGAGACTTTGTGAAAAGTGCCTGGGCTGACATTGAACGGTTTAAGGAGCAGAAGAATCATGATTTGAAGGAGGCACTTATAAGCTATGCTGTTATGCAGATTAGCATGTGCAAAAAGGTATGTTTAGCTTCTGAAGGACCAGGCTTTTATATATATATATATATATATATATATATATATATATATATATCATATCAGCAGGGGATCAGATGCAAACTTTCAGTAACTAGGAAGACTGCAGTCATGGAAGGTTGGAAGTCAATAGCGTAAAACCTCCCACGTATTCCACCCTACTCTAACTCAGTGACATGTTAATGTTGAAATAAAATAGGTAGTGTGGTCCAATTCCAGTGTGGTCTCTGCCTTATTTGTAAGTGAAGTTCTGTGGGGCTTTTTGTGGAGTCTTCCATGGAAAAAAATCTGATTGCAAACAATGTTGTATTTCTGCCTCTTTATTTCCAACCTTCTTTCTTTATTTGTTTATTTTTATTTAAGGGAATTCAAGTTTGGACAAATGCAAAGGAATGCTTCAGCAAGATGTGATTATCTGGAAGTGAATTCCTCCTCCAAGTGCCAGAGAATGGAAGCACAAACGTATAACACCAATGTTAAGTTGCTATATGACTTACATATAAATCATGAAATAAATGAGTTGAGTGAATAGTTTTTCTTTCTGCTGATTGTAATTGTTAATAAAGGACAAAAAGGACATGTTCTTAAGTGTTTAGCCCTTGACTGCCACGTATGTGGCATGTTTTATGTGTGGTAGCAAATAATTCAGGGGTAAAAAAAGTTAATGAAAACTACAGCTTGGTGTTGGGGCAAAAGTATAGGGAAGGTTATCCCAGAAAGTATGAACTGAACTGTTCTGTCTGAGACTTCTGAAAAACCCTGCTCTGTATTGTGCAGATCATTTCCAGATGCCCTTCTTTTCAGCCCTTGCTGTTTAGAATTTGTAATGCTCCAGGGTGTTTTGGGTTTTTTTAATGGGACACACAGTTGTATTCTTGAGGTTTACACCATAAGAGGACAAAAAATGAAATACTGTAACGCCTAGGGTTCATATTTAAATGCCTTTGCATGTCCATAGAGAAATGTGCTTTTCCAAAGTTCAGGTTAAGCAGTCTCAAGCTCCTGAGATGTTTGAAACTCTCTACAGTAGAGGTGTTGTATAATGGTTTAATACAATATTCTGCATTTACTGGTTCCCACTTAAGTTTTTGTACAGGCACTGATTTCTTATCAGATTTCCTTCTGCAAGTAAAGGAGACTGGTGATCCAGCTGAGCAGCAAAACCAAAGTCAAAGCTGGTAAGCAGCAGATGCAACTCCTGCTTGGTCTGTTTACACTAGATGTGAATCTGGCCTGTGGTGGTGCTTCTCATAACTGAAGCAGTTTGGTTCTTAGAAGAATAGTCCTTAATGAAGATGCTGAAATATAAAACCAGGTGGGATTTCTGTAGTACTTAAGAGCAGTGATATGCAGAATCCACAATGAGCCAAGGTGTCTGTTTGGATCTTGTAATGATGTTTCATTGTGTGTATATGTGTGTGTATATGTGTATATATATACACACCAGTATTAACATGATTTGCAATTACAGGTACTTGCATTAAATGTTTCCAGTTATCCCAAACACTTATTACTGTCTAACATTGTTTTTTTTCTACGTACTTAACTTCCTGAAGTCTTGTGGGATTCATTGGACTTGCTAATCCTGAAGAAATCTTTGTAATATTCTGTTGAAAAGTGTACTTAGTTATTCTGGATTAAAACACTGTCTCAGATTTTGATTTTTAAGAGATACTCCAGAAAGTCCTTAAAATTTACTCTGATAAATTATCAGTAAGATAGTTACTGACATGTCCCATATTGCTTTTGATTCTGCAGTGTTTCTTTTCTATAAAACCATTATAAAGAATTCAAGAATTCATAGACCTGGTATACACTACAACTCAAAATTCTGAAGTAAAATGTTGGTCACTGATAATGTATGTTAGCTTTTTTTCAAAGCATATGACAATGACATTTCTGTCTGCCGAGAGCTGATGTTGGGCAGAAGGAGGTCTCTCCATTTAATATTTACAAAGAGAAATGTTTTGTTCTGAGAACTGCCGTATCCAGTTCTGATACAGGTTAAAGGACTCTTACATTCCAAAACCAAGAAATTGCACACTTAAAGTATTCAGTAAACCTTCTAAAGGAGTGGTGCCTTAATACAATACCATGAGGCGCTCAGAGTAGGTATCTTTCATGCACTTTGATTTTTTTGGTAGATCTTTCTGGTGCCTCTTTCCACATTTCACTTGCTGTACAGCTTATTAAATGTATTAGTATGCCTTTTTTTCCTTGCTAGTTGTACTAAATTTAAGGGAACAAAACAGTTCTTGTAAGTTTTGTGCCAAATAAGCTAAATAAAATTGCTCTTTGATATTTTTGTTATGTTGTTTTTGTAAAAATGCTACATAAGTCTTTCCAGTTCTGTTGTTCAGTTCCTGTCCATCTTAGCTCTCAAACTGTCAAACTTGGGTTTAACATTTAAGTAGTAAACTGCAACAATTAACTGATTTGCCTTTTACGTGAGGAAGGTAGTGTCTAAGTCTGGAATTAGATCCTTGTTACAAGCCAGTTTTGAACTCTTCTCTGTTTTTGCTCAAACATAAGCAATCAGAATTTCATGCATATCTTCATCTAGGTAAGAGAAGATGCGTTTTAAAAAGGTTTGCCTGTTTTAGCAGAACTTGGATGAAAGCTGGGTTGGGGATAATTTGCAATAATCTTATTCTTTTGCTGCTTCTGTTTCCAGATCATCATTGCATGCGGTCTCTGTACTTGTGAGTCTTGGCAAACGGTGACAGTTCCTCCGCTCCTTTCCTAGCTTTTTAACTTTTTAAGGGGAAATTATCTAGTTAATGGCAGTTTCTTTGTGGTTAAGAGAGTCCACGTGACAAATACACACTTTGTGAAGCATGCATTTTCCAGTCACAGTGCGGATTTAGCTTCTGTAACTCAAGGCACTCTGCCCTGGACACCTTCCTTCAATTATCCAGTGGGTGAAAGACAGTAGGGTTGTTTAAATCAGAGACTATCAAAAATTGGCTAAAGGCCTTTGAAAATAATAGCAGTTGAGTAGACCAGTTTAACTTAATCTCACCAAAATGCTCCTGTATAAAACGGTTTACTTGCATGGATCATCTGATTTTATTTATTTATTTATTTTGTTAGGGCTGTCACTTTTGTCATAGATTGCTTTGCATGGTCATTTGCAAAAGCGTTTGTGGTATTCCTGACCTTCCCTGTTACTAGTGGGACCTTGACTCATCATTGTTTTATTTACTACTGTCTGCTCCTGAAGTGTAGCTAGAGTAAGGGAATCAGTTGAGATTGAAAGATAAACTCAAGACATCTTCCTAAACTGTCTTAACTTGTTCTAACTCTTAACTTTTTTTAAATGTTGTTTTATTTAAATATCTGGCATATCAGCCAAAGCATAGTTAACCTAGCAGCTCTGTGACTGGACTAGTCTGGCAAACACAGAGCAAATTTTGGAGCTTGTCTATACTGAAAAGCTTGCCTCATGCAGGCAACCCAGAGGGAAGATGACAGCGCTGTAGCCAAGTAGGCTGCAGAGCCAGCACAGCAGAGCAAAGGTCCCAAGGTGGCTGGCTGGACTGTGGGCGCTGCTATGTTCTTCCAGTTCCTGAATCGCAACCTGAGAGGAGCCATTTCTTTTCCTATATGACTCTCCCTACCACCTAATTCTTTCATGTGTTTTGGCTGAAGACATGAGAAACGCTTTAATGTCCTCTAAAGAAATGCAGGGAAGGAAGTTGTCTTAATTTCTTCCCATTCTCTCTCTTCCCTTGCAAGGGCAAGACCGTAACCTAAGCTGTTTGTTTTCTTGTGGTCTCCTGCTCTGTGGGTTCCCYGTACTCCTGTCTTGTATTTGCTGCTGAAGCTCTAGGGGGAGGCACTATCTGCTTAATGAAAACCTAGTATGGAACTGCTGAAGTAGAAATACTACAAATAACAGAAACCAGGCAGAATGAGAGCTAGTAAAATGGGAGGACAGACTTCAGTGCCAAACTGAAATACAGTGTACTCATATGTCACTAGCAAACCCAACTGTTGTAAGCCATGGTTGTGCTGCCTCCAGCGAGCGAGGGTCAGCTCCAGCAGCCCTGGGGTTTCTGGGCTCCCCCAGGAGAGGTCCCCTGCCCCAAACCCAGCAGGGTTTGGTTTCTCAGGGCAGGGGGATCTTACCTGGATTCTTGCTCTTATTCTAGCTCCTATCAGAGCCTTAGCACTGCAGGAGAGTAATTTGTGTAAGCTGCTTCCCTCTAGTGGATGGCCACGAGGAAGGGTAAGATGCTGACAGCAGTGCTAGCCAGGAGAAACGCCTTTCCCTTTAGAAAGGGGAGGCTCTCAATTCCCCCCCACTTCTGGCTGAAACGCTGAGGTTTTCCATGCATCCCCCTTGCAGCTAGGCAGTGGCCCACAGGGCTGCGGTGGCAAATACCTCAGTGCTGGTTTTGGCAGTCCAGAAGGTGCTGAGTTCCTGCTTAAGCAAAGGGTTACAGTTCTTTGGCCGCTGTTTTCCGATGTCTGTAGGCAAGACACGGTGTTATCAGAAAAATTTTGCAATTCTGACTTCTGCTGTGCTCTTGGACACAGAGGAAAAACGTTTCTTTGCTGGCTTTTAGTTACTTTTGAATGGCTTACACAAACTAGCCTTTTCAAAGTTGTGTTTTCTTTCCAGAAGTCGTCTCTTTTAACCAGCCAAGCCAAAAGGTAGTTACATAAACTTAGCTGAAGTTTCTTCTCTTGTTGGACAGCAAATGGCTCTTAGGTGACATGTTTTGAGCCCACTTGTGAACTGAAGGGTCCTTGTGAGCTCCTTCCTGGTGAAGCTTCTGGGCGAGCCTCCTCTTGACTGTCAAACAGGACTTGAGGAAGAAACGTGAACTATGTTATCATTCAGAGAAGGCTAAGTTGTAATGGCAGTGGCAGGCGCTGTCCTAGAATAGTGCAGAAAGCAAAAAAATTAGCTTGTGCCCCAGGTAGTGGCAGCTGATGTACAGTATGAGAGGCAAGAGACTGAGCCGGTGGGAACGGGGGACATCGTGGAGGGGTTCAGAAAAAGGAGTGATGTGATAAAACGATTTGTTGCTGAACATGCTGGCTGCAGCAGTGTCCTGGATGAATGTGGACAGGGGAGGATGCTGTGTGACACGTAGACATGCTACGCTGGGGTTCAGGGATGAGATAACGGGAGGCTGGATGAGTTGCAGGCCTTGGTGGGTTAGGCTGTGCCACTGACGCCCTGTAAAAGATCTGCGAGCTCTTAGGCTCACTAAGAACGGGAGGGCAGGCAAAGCCGATGGCGTTGAAGTTACAGGCTGAGCAACAGGGAGCTGATGATATCCAAGATGACTGAGAGAAGCAGGGAGCTCAGTGGCCCGGAGCTGAAGAATAAGGGAAGGATTATGTGGGGGGAGTCTGCTTTAGCTATGCTGAGCATCAGTTCATAGTTGGAAGAAGAAAACCTAGGGACAAACTGAGATTATAGTTTGGGCAGGAAGGGAGAGGTTTCTAGCAGATCCATGAACTGTCTATATGGAAACTGCAGAATTTGAGATTATAAGATTACTTGGAGGCAAAGGGTAAATGGAGGAATGAAGGGGAACAAGGAGAGAGTGTATCATGGCATATGGTACGTGCCAGGCATGTGATGGAATCTCCACAGGAAGCTCGTGGAGCTTGAGGACACGCTTCAGAAGCGGTTGGTGGTCTGGAAGGGAGCAGAGCCTGGCTGCTGGCAGGAGGCAGGGTTTTGAGAGGAGTCACACAAGGGTAGGGAGGGGTGGAAGAGACCAAGTAAGAGGGGGATCGGAGATGGGAACAAGGGAAGAACTGGATGGAACAGATGGAAAGCTGCGATGAGAGAGTTTTGTGTTCAGGAGAAAGGGAAAGCAGCATTGTGTTGGCCTTGTTTTGAGAGAGGGGGGGAAAAGAAAGATCTTGTGCAGAGAGGTGGAGATAGGAGATGAGGAAACTTGAGTTGTCAAAGACACCAGAGCAGATGGCAGGTAATACTAATCACAGTATCTGGGTCTGAATGAACCTTGTGGGGTAACTGTGGTCTTAAAGCAAAGTTCAACACTGATAATGGTGTAACCTTTCTCTTGCAGCTGCGAATGAGAGATTTAATTTTCAGTCTGCCGTTTTGTATCTGGCTTTAATATGATCGCTTAGAGCTTTCTGATTAAATGAAACGGGAGAAGATGCTTCAGCCTTAAACTCAGCACAAATTTGTAGAGACCCTGATCCTACAAACACCAGCACGGTTAKATGTGCGATCCAGGGGCCTACTTGTGTGACTAATGCTGACTCTCAGGCAGGCCGCCCCATATACCGCAAGCAGCCCATGAACTGATGAATAAATAGCTTATTTGCAGTAAATGTTTTCCATTATCTGCCTATGTCTTGGCGCATGATTAAAACAATTGCGTTCTCTCTAGAAAGTAGCTGTGTATAAGCAGACGCAGATCATCGAAAGCTACTTTGTATGGTGAGTCTCAGAAACGACGTAGTCGAAAGCAAAATGCAACTCGGATCGCCCTCTGGCGGGTCTCGAGCTCTGCTTCGCACGGGCCACGATGAAACGGTGCGCTGGGAGGCAAGTGTCCTCCTGCCGCTCGGGGGTCCCACTGCCGTTGTAATAGCGTTAGAGCCAGCGGTTGTCTGCATACAAAGCGTTGTAGCAGATGCTTGTAAGGGAACAGATTTTCATGCTGGAGTTGATGACAAATTCATTCATTATGGTGCATTTCATTGTGATTCGCAGAAGCTTGTCTACAGGGTCTCCAGGCCGCTTCCACGYGGGGCAAACGCTGCCACAAGCTGGACTTCAAACACTGGTTTCTGAGTTAGTAGTACACTTTTATTTTTTTAAATAACCACTTGGAAGTGGTGTAGGCTGTGTATGGTCAGAAGGAATGATCTGTGACTGTTTATTTAATCTGCACTCCTGTGCAAGAGATGGGAAGGCTGCCCTTACCGAATGCTGCTTTGAGTYAGGGTTTCCTGAAACATGTGCACTATGATCCCGGCTTTGAAAATACCTGCTGACAGAGAGGCCAAATCTTATGATGGTCAGTTGTTCCAGAGRCTAAAAGCATACACCTTATTTCCAGGCTAAGCGTTGTTAGGCTTTTGTCCGCTCATCAGCAAGCCCTCTCTGATCACAGCTGGGGCCCTGCAGGTGCTGGTTGAGCAGGGGACACTTGCCTGGTGCAGCATGATCCTTGTGGGCCGGGTAGCGGAGCCGCCTGGCCGTTTGCCCCCTTCGTCTCCAGCGAGGCCACAACTGTCTGCCTGGGGGTGTTGTGAGCAAGCCCCTCTTGCCCCCTTTGCTGGGAAGCTCAAAAAAAGCGAGATCTTTGCATTGTCCAGTTTTCCTTCCTCTTGCCTTTGGGCAGTCTCACAGCTCCTCCCTGGGCTCCTCCACGGCTTGGACATCCCTCTTGACCCGTGCTTGTCAAACTGGGGTCAGTGTTGCAATAGAAATGAACTGTGCTGTATGTTCCCTTCTCCTGTGCGATATTCCTGCGGGCCTGTTGATGGGTCGCCGTGGCCCGTTAGGCCTTTGGTGCTCCTTTTGGGCTGTTTTGGGGGTTTGGGCTGTCTCTCGGAGCTGCCCTTTCCCTGGCTGGGCTCCCCATGCTGTACAGGTGGCCTGATTTCATGGGGTCTGCATGAATCGATACTGAAAGCCTATTACTCAACTCTCAAAACTCATTACTTTTTCTCAGCAGCCCAGCCTCTTCTTTTAATGATTCCTTAAGCTTTTTGTCATAACTTTATCAGTAATGGTCTCAGTGATCGTCTTGTTTTTATCCAGGCAGTTGGTTTTAAAAACAAACAAACAAACAAAAAACCCMAAACCCCCAAACTCAACAGCCCACAGCCAATACCAGATCCCAGCAGGGCCCTGCTACCCTGAAGAGTTCCTGTTTCCAGTTTTGGGCAGTTTTTAATTTATTTTAGGGTATGCTAGGCTGACCCTGTGCTTGCTTTCTCGGCATAGGGCAGGTCCACGCTGAGCGACAGAAGCCTAGGTCTGATGGGTTGGTGCAGCAATGCTATTGCGCTCTCAAGAAAACTGTAATCTGTTTTTAAAAAGTCAATTTGACAAGATCTGTTTTTTGTGAACATGTTGATTGGCATTAATCCCTTTTAATTCTGTATCAACTCTATTATTTTTCCAGGGATTACTTTCAGGCTGACAGGCATATAATAATCCAATCTCCCTAATTATATATTTTATAAACAGGCAAAATATTAGCCTTCTCCCAGTCTTGTGGATTTTTCTCTGAAATTCAAGACTTGTTGAAAATCAGCATCAGTGCTTCAGAGATTGCTTATGCTAGGACTTCTAAAGGGCTTGAGAAAAAGCTATACGGATCTGCASATTTAGGCATATAATTTAAGAAGCTGCTCTCTGGTGCTGTACMCTGGATGCAATTAAGGAGAAATTACCTCCTTGTGATAAAGCCAGTGGTCGGTTATGGTTGATGAAGACTGTGCATCTAGTATGATTAGTTTTTAGTGTGTTTATAGAATGAAACGAAAAGAACGTCCTTACATAGTTTACATGTTATTACATTATAATTCTAATCTATTGCTAAAGTTTGACCAAACTCTCTGGAGTCTAAGACAGAGAACTGAAGTGCTTTATTAACCTTTGAACCATGTAAAGTGTCAGGATTATTTACTGGGGGAGGAAATTCATTTATGGACCAGTAGATACCATTTAGTCTAGGAAGCCAAATTATAAGAGGACATAAGGAATCCTCCCTTCAAAATCTGAAAAGCTTCTCAGAGTTAAATCTTGTCTAAATGACATTTGGCAATGATTGGCAAAGTAGGGCAGGACTGCCAAAATGGAGCAAGATTGGTTCAAAGGGTTTCTAGAACAGAGGCTTCTCCAAACTTGTGATGTACTCCCTAGAGCGGTGAAAACTGGGTCCCCAAAAGCTCGTGCTGGGTAAAGATTTGGAAGTAAACTCCAGGCATGATACCACCATGCTTTTATGCTTTGTATTTCTTCAGGTCCTTCCTGACGATGTGCTGACCAAGTCCCGCGGAGGTAAAGAGGTTTGTCCGAATATCTTCCCAAGCCTTTGGTGTTTGTTAAAGGAACGAATCTGGGCAAGTAACAGCTAGATTAAATGACTGTTAATCAGACTGATGTCTGCTCCTCACCTACTTTTTGTCTGGTTGGCTTTGTTCTCGGAGACGGAACAGAAATATTTCTGAATGCATTTGACTTCTCTGCATTTTTATCAGCAACTCTTCTATTTCTGGCACGTGCTGGCGCCGTGCCAGGGAGGCTTTTGTTCTTCATTTTCTTTAAGAAGTTCTTATTGTTAATTCTGCTGGCTGTTGATTTCTCTTTGCTTCCTTTATAGACAATTGATCATTCCTAACCTCCAATTTCTACTTATAGTCAGATTTACCATTCCTCCCCTCTCTGCAATACTTTACTTGTTTCTATTTCTCCTCTAAGCCAGGATGGATTTTAACACAAATTGCCTTTTTCCAATTTCAGGGTGCTTACTTATAATATTCTGAAATAATTGCTGGTGATCAGTCACATTCTGTTCAAATTCCTTCTCCCTACTTATTTGGTCATTGCTATTTTTAGCTTTAAAATGCTAAATACATATTGCTTTGCTGGGTCTTTTTCTGTTTCCTTCTAACAAATATAATGATTGCGATAACAAGGCAATTTAGTGGTTGCTCAGTTTCATGTCACTTTTTATTTTTGAAAATATTTCCTTTTTTTTTTCTGTGTTGAAGTCCAATATAGAACTTCCTGTGCTGGATGTAACTTAGGGTTGAATAAAAATTATTCTCTGCACCTTTCAAAAGTGTAAAGGATTTGTTTAGGAGTTATCTCTATGATCAGCATCAGACGTGGCAGCGCTTTCCTGTGACGCATAGATAGGGAGTTAAATCACTCAACTCTTATTTTTTGGTTGAGTTCATGGTCTGCAGGATCCTTCCGTTAACCAGAATCATCTGAGCATTTCTGAATTTCCCCATGGCAATGCAACTCTTGAATTTCCTCTGTTTAGGAGCGCGCTAAATTGGCCTCCGCACCCTCTAGCTTACCAAGGGGAAAGCCAGTGCGAATAGCCGTCGGCTTACTATTGCCAGCAGACACGTGAGCAAAACTGCGCAGACCCCACCAAGCAAGGCTGTCCACCAAGCGGCAGGAGAGACATCTGTTGGCAATCAGTCCTGGAGAATTCCTGACTCAATTCACGTGAAATCCCTCCTTCTTCCTATCCTTTCTTACCGGAGTTGGATTGTTTTATACTGTGTTATCGCTGTGAGATCCCTGGCAAAGAGGCGGGGATCGGGGCGCCGCGTCCAGCGGAGCAGTTCRCGAGGCGCTGGTTGGGATTGGTAGCGGGATTCGTCCGGTTTGTGAACGACGGCGAGCTCCCGSCTGTTTCAGCAGCCGTGGGAGTTTTTATGTGTGGGGAGGAGGCTCGGGGAGCTGATAACTTCTGTGCTGCCAGATCCCACTTTGAGTAGGTAGATAAGAAAATAGAGGAGAAATTAGTTGTTAATRGAGGTAAGGTTGGAGATGAGCGTACAGAAAAGAAACCACAGAGCTCTGCAAGCTGAACTGGAAGTTTGGGTAAGGCTGGGTTTGGCAAACAGAGGCTCAGCTGGTGGAAGAGTTTACTTGTAAATTTGGCTTCCAAGACTGACTTTCATGTGGTCCTGCGGTGATTAGGAGATGGCCCTGCCCAGGATTTGAGCTGAGGTTATTTTGTGCCCCAGGAGCACGCTGCGGGGTGCCAGGAGCCCTGGCTCCGAGGAGCAGCACTAGGTATCTTGGGTTGGAAGTGGCCTGTGTGGGGTGGAAAGGCACATTTTGGAGTCCCCGGCAGATTAAGCTGCCTGGACACATGCAGTTGTTGGTTCAAAAATGGATCCTGTCATATTTGCCAGAGGGTGCCACTTCCCTTCCTCTCTTGTCACCTACATTTCTGTCTTCCATTGACTGTAATGTTTTGGTGCATGAGTCTTTCCTCTAGGTGCTGATAATACCGATGCACTAAGTTTATGCCAAGTTTATTGTAAATGTGTCATTACAATTCCTCCCATGTGTAACCCACTCTGCGGCATTGCTCTGTAGGCATCCTTCCCATCTCCATGGATTACTTCTGTTCTGAATGTCCTGGCTTAGCAATGGCTGTTCCCTTTCATCCTCCCTTCATGCTAGTTCAGTGCCTCCTGACTTGCATAGTCAGTCTGCTGCTTACAAAATTAGGGGTACTCTACTGATATGGTGGCCACCCACAGCACGCAGCCAACCTTCCCTACTGAAATGGAGCAGTCCTCCACGAAACCTTAAGCTTGTGCTTTACAATGTTACTGCATCCATGATTCGTTTCTGTTCTTATCTGTTGATAAAGGATGGGAAGGATCTCAAGAAATGCTGCCGAGACATTCTCTTCCTTTAGTGTCACACTGAGCTCTCTAAAGCCATCACCAACATGTCCAGTATCCCAGGATGTACATTTGGCACTAATGATGCTGCTCCTTTACAGGTGGCTCCATACCAGTTGTCTTGGGAAATTTATGCTTAATTACGTTTTATCAATTGGTTCTAGAGAGCAAGGAGCTGCTCTCCCTTGAAGAATGTTCTTCCGATCTCCAAAAAGAAGTGCTTTTCTGCAGCTGATTGAAGAGCTCTCTGTAGACTGTATGAACTGCCTCTCAAGCTGGGCTGAGCAGGTATGTTAAATGGTGCTTGCTCTTCTCTCCATTTGCCTGCCATTTCTTCTTCTGTCTCTGCCCAAAGGTGCTTTGTCCTTTTGTCTCATATGTAAAAACTGCTGGGACTCCTGCTTAGCTTTGATATGAACCATTTCACTAGAAACCTTTTTCTTTTTCCTAGCTTTCTTAAATAGTAAGTGGCAAGCCTTTTCCAGCTTGGTTGTCCAAGAATTCTTCAGCTCCTTTTTGGCGACATTCATCTTCCAAGCCACTAATTTTCTTCTAGCACAGTGACTAGTGGTCACTTCTCATGGAGGAAACCTCTCCTGCTTCCGGTAGGAGATGTGGCACGCTGCAGCAGGTAGGAAGTGTGTTTCCATGCCTGGCCATATGACTGTGTCACATTCCATTTATGTCTGCGCGTCTGTCAATGAACAAAGGACATTTCTAGATCCAATGAGCGGGAAAACAAACAGCTGTATGGCTGTATCTGAATTTAAGCCCAGTTATTAGAAGATTGCCAGAACAGATACTGGAGGAAGAAGAAGAAAATACAGCGCAAGCCATGAAACTGCCTCCTCCTCTCTGTCTGACCAATCTCATCATTGCTGTTAGTCCCTTGGATCAATGTACATCAAAGATTTTCCTTCACCTTGAAGAGTTCAAAGTGCCTAATCTTCGGAAGTACAAGCTCTTCTACAACTCCTACGAAGTGTATCTGATCCATACTTTGCAGAAGATGGGATCTGCAGTTATTTTCGTGTAGGCCTCCTGTGTCTGTGCAAGGGTGCTGGATGTGAGACTGACTTAGTCACGTTCCAAGGTAAGTGTTCAAGGTAGSTTGAGCGAATCTCTCTCAGGAGATTCCTCTCTCTGTCTGCCTCAACTGTTCAGGGAATTGTAGAGAGAGAATTAGATTTCAGATGTAGTCTACCCTAAATAAKGAACAAAAGCTGCAGTCATCTGTAGCGGATAGTTGTGGTTTTGTTGTTAAAGATTTTTGCCTCTTTTGTCTGTGAATATTACAAACTAGGACTTTCACAGATTGTTCTTGGAACTGGTCCAGAAATATCAGGAGATTGCTTTGCTGCTCCCTGGAAAAGGGAACCCTCCCATCTTGGGGATGTTTCTTTTTCTTTCTCAAAAATAAATAAATTTTAAAAAAATTGCGCAACAGCGTGCCTCTGGCATTTGGATTTATGTGTCTGAAGCATGGGATATTAATCAAAGGGAAACACGACACTGGCTGGAGAAACTCGGTGCTTAGTTTCTGCCTCGGTATCCCTGCGTCTTGCCTAATGGTGACATTTCTGTTAGAGGCTTGCAGATCCCGTTGGAAAAGAAGAGTTAACTGCTGGTATCTAGACTCTGCGTACCGAGCCACCGCTAATCTGCACATGAATGTGTTCCAACAGGAAAAATAAATCTTGTTAGTACCTGTGTTGGTTAGATGCTGCTGTAGCCAAATTGCAGCGTTGCGTGTCAGCCTTGCCCGGGGCCGTGCTCCCGCACCAGCTGCTTTTCCTACCTGCCTCTCAGTCAATAGCTGCTCTCTGATTAGGAGGATCTTGTGCAAATGGAGTTGCAGTTTAAGGAGGTCAGGGTATGTACATAAAGTACGTGAAAGGCGTTGGCATAAAATGACAGCGCACATGCAGTTTTGCAGTGGGATCTCTCGCAGCGCCACGTTCGGGTGTTTGCTGCTCGCTGCTCTCCAGGTGCTTTTGTGAACCTGTGACGGTTCGGTTTGTTACGATTCACGGAGCCACACTTATTTCTTTAGCTTCCCGGCATTTGCAAAAATGTCTGTGGGTTCTCGCAGATCTCAGAATTTTAGCACAGTATGCTTAGTGACGCCTTGCTCTTGCACGTTCTCCGATAGTGGATCAGTCCGCTGGGAGTCGGGGAATATGTGGGAGAGATCAGATGAAGCAAACCCACGCCACAGACCCTATTCAAACAAGTGTATTTTAATTCAGAAGTTTTCAGAGGAGAAAATGAAAACTAAACTAAACAAGACAAAAGAGAGATTTAAGGCATGTTTTTTAAAAGGTGACTAACTGTGTCTGGGTTCTCCTTTTCTAACTTTCTAAGGGACCCCTTGACATTTTTTCTGAAAATTGGGTCACTTGCCCTGAATTTCAAGAGTCAAAATAAACACTCCGGAAACCTTTGACCACTGCACAGTAGTCACCGCTAAGGTATCTRTAATCACCAATCGTTACTGGGAGATCTTCAGAATATCTGCTGGCTGGGTGTGCAGGGGAACGAAGACGAGTTTTGCTCTGAGGCGCTGCTATGTGCCAAGCGCTCGCGAACGGCAGCCGCTCGGCCGCCCTCGCGGGGATCRCAGGGAGGGAAAGGTTCCCTCTTCTGACATCTGACAGCCTCCATCGCAAAGCGACGACTCGCGAGACGCGCAGTTTTTTGAAAGAAATGTAAAACAACCAAAAATCATCTGATACGCTCATTGTTATCCCTACTTTGCAAGTTGGTATTTCGTCTTTGCTAGAACCGTTAAAAACAAAAGCCTTCAGCTGAACTGTTTCGTTTCAGTGTCTATGCGAGAGTAGCTGATTCCCATTTGTGGCCTGGAGAATTAAAATAATAGAAATAACTTTTTTTGCTTATGGTTAACCTGTCAGAGAAGAGATGGGTCTTGGCCACTCCGTTTATATCTTAATCCAAACTTCCTCGGAGYCTGGAGCAGACAGATCGGAGTTTTTCTCTTGGTCTTATATGGTGCCAGATGCAAATCTTTGTTCCAGCTGCTTTGAGAGGTTTTTTGGATCTCGCGTTTGGCTGGGGACCATCTCTGACAGGAACTCGATGAGCAGAGCCTGAACTTGTACCTTATGCTTAGAAGAAAACAAACAAAATACCCTGAGGCAAAGGATTTACAGTCAAGGTACTCCTGTCTGCTGCAACGCTTTTCTGTGCTAACTGCTTAGAGATGCTGCTTGCRCTCCTTTTCTTGCTTAAAGTCAACAACAATCAAGCCCTGTTTTCCYTCATTTTTGTAATGTTTTTCCTCCAGTTATTTGATAATTTATATCTCCTTGGTGCTTGCGACATGCTCCTTGCCTCGTTCCTGTTGTTTCTCCCAGACTTTTGGAGCCGTTAAAGGAGCTAAGCTGCAGGCGCGCTCCCCGCCGTGGCACTGGCGTTATGAACGTCCCTGTAAAACCTGACGTTCAGATGGCGCTCGGCCAGCGATGACAGCCACGCATCTGTGCGGCTGCTAGATACGAATAATAATTTGTGGCATGTCATTAGGCTGGGCCGCCGAGATGCAGGTTAAGGGTGGATGAATCAGAAATTGTTGCAGAAAAAAGAGGACGTGCTACTTGGCCACCTCGGGCGTTTGCTTTGGGCGCTTGGGTGCATCCACCTGGCTGCTCGGTCGCACGTTGTCCCTCCRCTGCAGGTTTCTGGCCCTCGTCAGAAAGTTGGGGAGAAGTTCAGGTCACCAAGGGAGCGGGGCAAGTGGCCAGGGGAGCCGCTGCTCATCTCACTTTGCTGCTTGTGCTTTCTGCTTCTTCAGCTGCTTGTGTGGCTCTGCCTTGACTGAAACAGTAATAATCAGTTTGTAATCCTTCCTTCCCACCGTCGGTTGTTGCTTGTACTTTTGAGGCAAGATTAAGCAGCCTGCCCGCTGGGGAGGTCTGACAAGTTGTCCAGTGATCTGTGCTCTTGCAAGATGTCCTGCTCTCTGCAAGTCCTCAATGTTTGGGGCGTGAAGGCGTAGGTGGCTCTTTGCAGGCCCAGCAGAAAATGAGTTGCTGGTGAGACTTTGTCACCAGAAACGTAGATGCTGGGCGCTCTACGTACCTATAAGGGCAGTGCCATGCATCCTTTTGTCAATTTATAAAAAGTTAAGGGGTTTTTTTAGAACATAAACTAGAAGTGGAGKTGCCTGCCTTAGGCTGCAGCTGCATGGACGCATGATGGCTCTGAAAGGCTTGTGGGAGCCCTCTGTCATCAAAGCGAGATAACYCTGTGGCCTAATCACCGTGCGAAACTCAGACCCAGCTCAAAGTGTAATGATGCAGCTCTTCCCTTTTCTTGCCTTCATGAGAGAGTTTTGCTCTACCCGACGCAGAAGGCTGTTGGGGGCTGCCGTTGCCCAGGCTCTTCAGACCTTTATAAGCCACGCCGAGGGCCRTGGAGCTAATGCACAGCACGGATGTCTCTGTGCGGCTCCTCCTCACCCTTCCTGGCCCGGAGCGCTTCCCTTGTGCAGACCTGCCTGAACTTGCTCGATGGTTTCAGAAGCTGCAGGAGGAGGAAGGGGAAATGGAAAGACGAACTGACAGGCAGCAGGGCCGCCACAGCCTCCTATCTTGAGGAAATAAGCTGAAGGCAAGTTCCCTGTTCGTACCATGGTCCTCTGCTCTTGCATTTTGTATCTGGTTGCTGCATTACGCCCGATGCTGTGAATCAGGAGGAAAAAACCCTGTTGTGTGATTGTATGGAGGACTCTACCTTAGGTAGTGCCACGAAGCATGCTCACAGCTTCCAATTAATGAGACGGTAAGGCTCTTCTGGGCTAAAACAGTCTGCGTTTTGTTCTGTGTTGATTGCCCTGGCCTATGACTTCTGCTGTGCTATAGATAGCAGCTATTTGTAACATCTTCCTGCAGCAATTCAGTGCTCTCCTTCAGTGAGCTTCCTTCAGTCATTCAGTTCTTCCTTCAGTGATCTCAAGTAATAGATACGATACTGGCCGGAGTAAGCATGTGTCTGATCATAAAACGCTCCAGCTGCTGCATGGGCTTCCCTTCCTACCAGCGTGTTAGAACTCAGTTGACGTCCTCTTGGTGGTCTCCTTTCCTTACCCACCCATTGCTCTCCCTGCACTTGCCATCAGCCCCTGSAGCTGCCGTAGGGCTGGGGAGATGATCGGTGACTGCTGGCAAGGGCAGTGCTGTGAGGACATCATGCCATGCTGGGGCTTGAGTAGGGCTGCTTCATGGAGGTGAGGCATCTCCTGGAAGGTACCTGCTGGCTGTCYCCCCACTTTACTCTTCCTCTTTTCCTCTGCTTTTGTTACTGCCTCTTCTTGCTCTGCCCAAAGCCGCCGATCCCTGTGGTGTGTGCTTTGCTCTTCCTGGATACCTGCTAGCAAAACACTCCCGTAAGCTCTGTCAAGAGCTTGGCTTTGGAAATCAARTTATGCAGTCTTGTCTTGGTCTCCTTTCTGCCACCTTGCTTCCCATTTCGCAATGTCTTGTGCTGCATTGGCTCTCTTTCCAGTAATCACGGAGGTTCCTGCTTTGTGATTCCTGTTACTGTGCAAGAAATGCCTGTCTTCCTTACTTCACACCGTGAAAGGGGCTTTGCAACCTGTGGCCCCCATGTCCCCAATGCCATGTTTACAGTATTCTAGCTATTTGTACTCTTTGCTAATTGTGAAGCCAGGGAACYTTATAAAAGGGTCTAGAATGAAATCCAGCTAAAAGGTAATGTGCTGAGTGGTGCTGCATCAAGTACCATCTTATCTGACCTTCCTCAGGGCCCAGGACAGAAAAGGTCCCTAGGGAATAACATGCTACGCCACTAATTCTGGGACACGAGCAGCTTCTGGTGGGCTGTGATGAGGCCTRAAATGTCCATGTGGGACAGTTAAAGGAGTGAGAGGGTCTTTTGAAGTGTTTGGGGAAGAACTGGGGGCAGCCAGAATCTGCAGCCATTTGAGTAAGGGTGCGTATGTCTGTGTGGAGACTATAGGGAAGTGGAGCGTCATATGGGATCAGTTCCCATCGTTGGGATCGCTAATGAATTGGTGGTGTGTGTGTGACACAAAAGTGGGGGGGTGTCCCTTCCCTGGGAAATGTATAGCCCATATAACCTGGGCACAGAGGAGCCAGTGTATGTGGGTAAAAATGATTATTTTTGGTGTTTCAAAGCCCACTTCAGGAGTACCAGTCCTCGAACAGGGTTTGTGAATGCATTTCAAGTCCTGGTTGCTGCTTCAGTGTCTCTGCTACTGTTTGCTTCTGGGTTTAAATGGGTGCACATCGTATTTCAAGTATTTTGTGAACAATTAAACAGCAATCTGTGTCAGCAAGACTGCTCTTACGGTGTGATGACAGTTGGAGTGCAATGTTTAGTGACCAGTATCTCATTTTCTGGAGGTGATTATGATTTTTTTCATASTAGGATGCAAATTTTCTTAAGAGGGAACGTTTCATCTAAGACAAATCATAAAAGCTTGCTAAGTGACTGAAATGTGCACATCCTGTTTTGCTGCCATCAGAGGTTTACCATAGGCCTGAAGAAACTTCAGCCCGGCAAAGAAGCTTTCTTCTAAGACACTTCCACCGTGACGCTCACTAGAAACAGTGCAGACGTCTACGTGAGGACCAGATGGTGCAAAGTGTCACTTTCAGCAGCAGCTGAGAGATCAGGGCTAGGCACATCACAGAGGGGATCGCAGCAGTCCGTTTCTCTCTCTCCTGCCCAAATTTTCTAGTTGCAGCAGATGATTTAAGATCAGCATTGCTTTATGCATAATCTTGTTGTAGTTGCATGAAATACAGAGCTTGCAGGGACAGGTAAGCAGTCGTGCAAGTTCAGCGACAAGAGACTGAGAAGGGCGCGCTCCTGTTGCGGCTTGTGTCTTTAGGTCGCGCGTCCACGAGGACCACAGGACGTCTCTTCCTCTCGGCGGAGCCTAGCGCAAGTGGTTCTTCGGTTCCAGGCGGGCCTCTTGCGTGGTATCACAAGGTCAATATTTAGCAATGATGTGATAAATTGGGAGATTTGATGAGTTTAGGCCATTAACTGTTTCCAGTGGCAAACGGTGTYGGCGTTCTTCGTTTTGTTTTCTTTTAGAGGACTGTACCCCCCCCCCCCGAGCTGTCGTCCGTAGGAAGGGCTCCTTTGCAGCCGGACGCGACCGTGAGCGGCTGCTGCTAGTCATTGGCTTCAGAACACCGTTCTCTGCAAGGTCAAGTGAAATCGTGATGTTGGCCTTATCCTATTTTAGCTTCAAAGTACGCATTCTTACAGCTCCAGAATTATTACAAAACCCAGCTCTCACTAGATAAAACCTTGAAACTACAATATCAACTATTTTAAATGCGTATGATCAGTGTTTCTGTGGTAAAGATGCAGCAACATCCTCTTTCTGTTTTGACCCAGCCCGTTAGCTATTTTTGCATTCATTATTTTTGGTATTTTAACATAGCCTCACACTTTGCTACCCCCTAATCTTGCATTTTTTTTCTTTATTTGTGATTCAGATAACTTTTGTATTACCAAAATAATTTACTTCAATAAAATATTCTACTTAAGAGAAAAATGATGCTTTGAACTTGCTTTGTGTTTTTTCACTYCCACCCCCATCCCTCAAATGCTGTTATTTCTCTGTGACACTTTGGCACTAAATAAGACCTGTTTTCATTGCTTTTTAAGGACATTGACAAACTGATTTCTACATGAAAAATTCACCAGCATTAAGATTGCTCATTAGTATGCATAGCTATAGCACAGGATGTTTTATTTTTTGACAGCTCCAGCTTTGTAAACTTCTTTGTAAACTGTGGGGGGAAAGCAGCCATTTTAGTACATAAGTGGGCTGTACTACAAACAGATGCATTTCCTGAGCAGGAACTGATCTGCAAAATATTGCCACTTTGCATGCAATTAAAATTAGGTTTTACTATTATATCTTTACTTAAATATGCTAAATGAGTTGATCAAAAATTGCTAAGCTGATAAAATGAAAGTATCCTTGATCTACATCTAAATATACATTTTTTCAAAGGAAGTTCTAGCTTTTTATGATGCCTTCATATTCCGATAGCTGTCATTGATTTCATTTTGTCAGCTTGCATCTACTGGGATATAAGGAGCCTTTAATATGTCGATTTTTAATAAAGCTATTCTTTCACCCAGATATGTATGGCTTTTGGGTCACCTTCATGAGTTTGCCCTTTTGTGTTCAACCAGTGGTTCAGAATATTTCCCCCCCCCTTTTCTTCTTCTTTTTTTTTTAATTTTGCCATTTGGCAATGTTAACTGCTAGATATTTTATCAGGGTGTATTTCCTGAGMGCCTCTGACTTATGGACGTTGCGAATTAACTTTGTGTCACAGTTAGGAAGAACTGCACAACCACCAACAGCTCTGCAGAGCTTGTCGGCTCTCCGGAGGGGCTGTGGGAAAGGGAAGATGCCTCTTACCTTCGGACAAGACTTCTCCTACAGCGTTGTCCCAGACTGGAAAAAACCCAAATGCTTTACCTCATAGTCTACTGGCAGCATTYGTCCTTTCCAGATTATGTGGAATAACTCTCTGCTTTCATCCCCTTACTGACACCTTTTTACCTGCCCCTTGAAGCACTGATGGGGTGTTTTCTTCCACCATTTACTGCAGCTCCTCTCAGGCTGGGCAAGACTCCCTTCTTTTAGCCAGGGAGTGATTTTTCTTTGTCTGCTTGTCCTGTTTGGTGTGCAAACATCCAGCCAGTGAACGAGGCCAGTTCACTTTACAAGGAAATGTGGTTTTATTTATTACAAGCCTTTTTTAATCATACATTTGACTGTTAAATTATCCTCAGTGCTGAATCCTCATCTGCTTTGCAGATGGAAAGCGGCATTTAGTAAACGCTCTTTATTGTCTAGGATATCCCCAGCTCCCAGGCAAACTGTTTTTATGTCGTTCTGACCACTTTGATTTTACGTTGTCCCTAGGGCTCAGTCAGGCTCCCTAGATTTCCCAGGCAGGTGGTAATTGGTATTCTGGAGGCTTTCTGAGCTGCCACTCTTTGGGATATCTGACCTACCAACTGGGCCAGCTTTCTGAAGCTGCCTGGGCACGTTGCGTGAGGGTGGGTTGTCCTCCTGGGTCTCACCTGGAGAATGCAGTCCTCCGTATTGTCTGCTGGAGCCTTTTGGAGGTGGTTTGCGCTGTTTATACCAGTGCGAAATGGACTTCACAAATGCCTTGCTAGATTGTGTATAACCTGTGATGTGTTTGGTGCTAGCAGAGAGCGTCCTTGTCCTCAACAGCTTGTGATGAGGAGAGGTGGGGCTCTTCAGCTGAGCTAGCTGGAAGTCGTGTACAGTTTGAAAACTGCATCAGTGCTGTTAGCTGAAAATAATCTGTTGTTTCTACATCACTAGCTCTAATGTTAAAAAAACAACTGCTGCCATGAATTAGCTCATCTGTGGAGAGACCATATCATGTACTGCATCTCTTTCATACCAAACTGGAGCCATGGAGAGAAGCTGAGCAGGGACCTCTCTTCCGCTGTAAAATATTTTGGTGGATCAGCATTACAAAGGTCACATTTTTCTTAATGCCCACATGCAGTACCACATTCCTTCCCAGAAATCGCTGGTCTCTTGCCATTTGTTTTGTGTTTTAAACAAATTTCTGACAAATTGCTGGCATGTCTCCAACATGTGTCCGTAGAACTGTTAGCTCTTGTTCTAGGAGGCCCCTTCATCAGTTCTTCATAGGCACTTGCTGAAATGTATGAATAATTGAAAATTTAATGATTGAAGTTATTTAGTAATAAATAGATTTGTTAAGTTAACTTTGGATAAGACTTTGCAATGAAGACCTTTGCTCTTCTGTTTATACAGACTGTCAGTGCTGTCGTTGAGGTTGGAGAACATTTGTCACTGTTTGCTATTGGATAAACTAGACACACAAACCCAGCTAGATACACCTCCTTGACACACACACACATTCAGTTTTCTTAGGTGATTAGGATGATAACAAGGACATAATTTGCAAAGACTGTTCAAGTTACTGCTTTGGGGCAAAACAGTGTTTTTGGCTCAGGACACAAAACATAGAAAGAAAGTGGTTGGATGAGACYTGTCCGTCATTCTGCCAGCAATGAATAAGTATGACCAGACAGACCTCAGCCTACTGGAATTAATAATGTCCTCTTAAAAACAAGAATTCCTTCTTTTTATCTCTTTTGCTGTCATTTAAAGGACCAAAATCTGAAACGCAGCTTTTTGTCCGCCTCTCCCATTGCTCCATCGCTGTGAGCAGCTGGGTTTGGCGTTCACCTTGCCTGTCATTTAGAGGCAGAGTGGTGGGGATGTGTTTGCTGGCTCTTACCTCAGCCTTTGCGTTGGCAGGAGCACAGTGGCTTGCCAAACAACAGCTGCAGAAGGCAGTGCAGCCTTTCTTCAGTGACTTACATTGGCCAGGGAACAGCTCCGGTGGGATGGAGCACAGTTGCAAAGGGCCTGGGARGGACAGAAAGGTGCAGTGCAAGGGGCTGATAGCAGACAAGCTAGAGTGGACCCAGAATCATAGATTTTAAGGCATCTCACATACCCACATATTTTGGTAGCTTTTTTTTCCTGAATCCTCTTGTTTTTAGCATCAATGCTTTTGATGTACCATAACAGAGAGGTTCCATGTTTTAATCTTGTGTTGTATATTTCCTTTTCTTCTTTAGTTTTGAATATCCTACCCTTAGTTTCATAGTTCAAAGAATGTCCCTTTGTTCTACAGTGTGAGACAGGAAGAACAGGAGTTCCTGATCAGTCTGTACCAGACATACTTCATGTACTTTTATTCTGTCTCCCTTTTTTTTCCTCTGAAGATAGTAATCCCAGTCTTTCCAATCTTTCGTGAATTGCCATGCCCTTGATCCTGCTAGCTGCTCTTCTTTGAATCCTCTGAAGTTCTCAGTCTCTTTGAGATGGCTGGACCGCAGCAGTCTGCTTGAGGTTGTATCACAGATCTATGTAAAGATATTCTGTCTTTTTATTGTTCGTCATCCTGTTTTATCTGCTTGCGATGTATGACGCTGCACACTGAGAGGATAGTTGTTAAGCTTTCTGTGGAATGTCAGAAAACAGGGCTGGGTGGCACTTCAGTGCCTAGTTACCTAGTTCATTGTCTTTACCCTAAAACATTCCTTCTATATTTGCCCAATCTGTTCCTAAAGACTTCTGATCACTCCACTGCCCTATAGGCTATCTATCCCAGTATTTTGTGATCTTTGACATTAGACAGTAATAAAAATACCTAACCTAAAGCTTCCTTGTTGCAGTTTACATCCTTTACTCCTTGTATACCTCCCATGGGCAGGGAAAACAGCTTTTTCCACTTGCCTGTGCAACAACCTTTTACATATTTGAAGACTTATCATGTTTCCCCTTTAGCATTCTCCTCTGGATAAACGAGTGCAGTTCACTTAGTCTTTTCTTTTTGGTCACGTTTTCTAGATCTCTGATCATTCTCATTGTTCTCCCCAATTGGGCCATGTCTTTTCTGAGCTTCATGCCCCAAACCAGCCACAATACTCTAGCTGAAGCCTTAACAATGCTATGTAGACTGAATGGAAATGATTTCTTTTGTGTGTCTTAGAAGGAATAGGCCAGTTTACACATACCAGCATGATGTGCACCTTTTTTTGTGCCTGCATGACATCAATTTATGTCCAGCTTGTGAACTGCCTGACTAATGCTTGYTGTGTCCTGTAGCTGAGCAGCTGACTCAGTCTAAGCCCTTTTCTCTGTCCTTACTGAGCTGTGCTCCATTTTCTCCAGCCTGTTCCTCTAGTTTGTCAAGGGGAATCTGAATCTGAACCCTGTCTTCAGCCATTCTTGCAGCTGCTTCCAGCCTGGTGCAATCTGAAAATTTAACACTTTTCATCATTTAGTTTGTTGATGAAGCACCGAATAGTTCGGTACAAGTCTTGAGCAATCCTATTCAAAGCACTGACACCTTAAAAAACAAAACAAAACTGTGATAACTACTTTCTGAAAAGGTCTATCAGCTTTGCATTGGCCTTAAAGAAATTTCATCTAGCCCATTTTTCATATTTTATGACAAAGTCATGTGAGAAAATCACGTATCAACAGCTTAACCTGCTTGTCTTTCCCTGTCAATGTGAACCCTTCCCCTGAAACTGTACCTTAGTCATTTCTGATTTGTAAAGTGTGTTAGCAGTTTGCCTTTTCTCCTAAATGCATAAATTTTGTGCAAATACAATGAACTTCATTGGTTATGATGTTGCCTAGTCATCTAATTTTTTTAAAGGTCTCTGAAGTTTCCTATAGTCTGCTCTGGAGCCCAGCTAACTTAATAATGTTTCAGCTCTGTTTTCTGTTTATATCTATATCCCAGCTTACCAATCATCTTTTTCCRATCTGTACTATAACAACATGAAATGGATATAGGAGGGAAGCCTTAGGTCACTGCTGTTAGCCTTATGCCCTGATGAAAAGAGACCATCTAATCCTCCTCTCTGCTTTCTGTCTCCTGGACAGTTTCTAGTATCCAAAATTGTCACATATGTTTTGAAAGACTAATAAAATATTTGTGTTTTCCCTTATTCCTTAGTTTACTGATATAACTAATAATTTTAAGAGATTAGTGAGATCTGATTTTCATTTAGAAAACTTTACTTGCCATATCATGATCTTCCAAATGTTTTGAAAAGATCATTTTTGACCAATTTGTCAGGTAGAGATGTGCGGCTGCACGTTTGCTAGCAGCACAGCTATTTCATCTTCCAGTAGTGATAGATATGTTCTGTGTGGTTTGGAAATTGTTAATAACCTATTTTTTCCAATATATCTTTATTATTCTGATGCCTTTTTTTTTTTTTTTTTTTTGAGAATACCTCAGCTACACTACCATAGAAGACCAGTCCAGGGAGGGAAGCTCTGCAATTTTTTTAATTATGAGAATGCAAAACTCCAAACCCCTCAATGCTTTTTTTTTCTTTTTTTACTCCCCCTTAATTGCTTAGTTGGGCAGTTATTTGATAAAACAAATGTACCCATTCCTTTTAAAGCTTTTTACTTCTTCACTTCAGGAATCTCTCCACCTGTTTGGTTTTCAAGACTCCATCTGGGCCCTTCTCATTTTCATCTTCTTCACTGCTAACTGAAATTATGAAATCTTCCTGTTTACTGGCTTTCATAGATTCTGATTTCCAAACTCTGATGATCTTCCCTTTTGCTGAAATAATATATTGAAACTTCCCAATTAGCATAATGGCTTCATCCTTGTCTCCCTGGAAATGCACATCCTCTTGGATTTCATTCTTTTCAGTAGTATTCATGTCACCTCCAAAAGGCTTTATTTTTTGTGTTCCACTTTTGAACTGTGAGCTTTTGTTTCTTTCTACTAAAATATTCTATCATTGTCACTGCATCACATTTTGCTCTCTTACCCGCTCTTTGAATCTTTGCCGGGTCTCATTTGTAATCTGGTTAACGTTAGACTCGTGAAGAGGTGTCGTTTGTGAACCTGAATTTAAAATACAGTAGTTGCTTTGTGCAAACTCTCAGTGCACTCTGGTGTGATACAGCCTCCAAAACTTTAATATAAGATAAGGGCATGGACACAAAATAGATACAAAGTAGCTGGCGTATTGCGTCTTACTCTAGGATGAGTAACTTCCCCATAGGGACAACCCTTCCACTAATGGTTCGGCTAATGCTATCTTTTGAATTAGAGCCACTGTAATACTTCAAATTGAAGAACTGCAGTGGGACAGCAGGAAAGATTAAGATGAATTAAGTAAAGGTGTGACAATAAATTGTATTAGTTAAAGCCCACTAAATCCCTGTGTGGATGCTCTTTCTTTTACAGATAAAACATCCCTAGTTTCCTTTACATTTAATTCTGAAAGGCTTAATCCTAAAATGTTCACACTGGGGTTTAAGGCACTCTTACTTTCCTGTCTCTAGTTAATTCAACACAAATGCTTTCAGTAGACAGCCAATCTAAGTTAAGAGTGGATGGTTTTCTGCTCTGCTTCTAACTTATGTTTTAAGGTGGATAAATTGGTTCTCTAAATTCTGCCTCATTGTGTCACCAACAATTTATGTAGGTAGAGTACTAAATTATCATCATTTGTATTGCTTTTTCTGCCTATTAGGCATTTCAGCATGGGACATTAAACATTCTATTTTCTTTTAAGCTTTAGCCATTTTGACTGCTTTATTTTTCTTCAAGAAGATGTATCTTAAATCAAACCATTACTTTTTTTTTTTCTGGTATTTTTGCAATGTCTTCAGATCAAGTTTTGAAATACTTGAAGCTGATGTATTATTGTAAAAAAAAAAAAAAGAATGAGTCAAGTCAAGTGTGTTTGTGACAGCAGAAACTAATCTGATATGAAAACTTCTTCAGGGCTCAGGTGGAAGTGGGCCACTGTTCTCCCCTAAATAGACTTGGGATCAGAAAAGACTTTGGAATAAAGGAAAAGAGCTGGGTGACTTTCATACACTCTCTCCTTCTGACTCTGCGTTAATTAACGTGAGGATGAGCACACTGTGCAGCTATGTGACTGATAGCACTGCGATTGATTCCTGATCTGCTAGTAATATAGGGCAATCCAGACCCCATTGAGCTGAGTCTACACGGGATCATGAATTGAAAACCTGCTATAAAAATAATTAAAACAAATTCAATCATGGATGTTGAAATGAAAAGGAACAATTTACAGAAAACTTGAGTGAACATTCAGACAATGGACACCTCATTTAATTTTCATTGGATATTTGTGCTGATTAAAGCCCTGGTGAAATGTCTGAATTGAAAAATGGATGGAAGGAGATTTTCTATCTTTTAATAGCAATCGTTCCCTGATTATATCTACTGTTGAAATGTCAGGCATTCATCTAGGCATTTCTGAAGCATCATTCACCGTATCACTGGCACAAACTAATATTAACTAGGGCTACAGCAGCCTTAGTGGTCCAAGGAAGGAGGGGAGGAGGGACACTGAAGAAGGCATTTAGCCTTTGGTTTGATAGCTCCATTTAATTCAATAGGGTATTTGCATTTTTTTGAAGCTTGATATGTGCTTGGCTACTTTGCTGAAGGGGCCCAAGGAATAATTCCACAATGAGGACTAAGTAGCATTTATCTCCACTTTCGTGGTGACTAGCCATTTACATTAAACCAGTTTATATTTACTCCTCTCTTTCTCCACTCTGGGTTTAGTCCTAATGATGATTAGTATTTCTTTAGGCAGTCATGATTCTGCACTCATTTTTGTCAAAGGGTTTTCAGGCAAAACTGCAGGTCATGCCCAGCATGTAGACGGGTGAGACACACACATACTAAAGCTAGAACTAGTTTTTAATATTAAAAGAACAACCCAAGGCAGGGGGGAGAGAACACATCTGTTATCTCTGAAAGTCAGGCTATTCTTATCCTGCACCAAAGTTATTAACATCAATTGTTTGATGATTGCACAAGCACAGAAAAGGTAGGTTTTATATTGTTTGGCAAGATAAAATATGCACTTCCATTCCTTAAAACATCAAGCTTTCTCTTGGATTTAACCTTGGTTTTGAATTTCCTGTTTGCAAATATCTTGCTTGGAGAATATAAAAATTTTCAGGTAATGCTCTCTATCTGTAAATTATTGACATGAACTCTTTAATGATAAATTTAAAATGTTTCTTTTGAGATTTAACATGGTTATAAAATATTCAAGAATAATACTGATACTTAATATGCACATTGCTTTTCACGTTTCCTTTGGCCCTGATCCTGTAATCACTTACACACATGAACAGTTCAATAGAATTTTTTACTTGAGAGAAGGCAAGTGTGTGTGTTTGAAGGAATGAGATTATTGACTGTGAATTTTGTATGGGAAAGGGGAGAAGACAGACAAGTTGTACCTGTCCTTTACATGCGGAAGGACAGAAAGGAACCAAAGTGACTTCACCTTGAGCAGAGTCAGTAGGACAAGCCACATCGCTAGACTTTGCACATCACTGCAAAGCTACAGCTAAAAGGTTTTGTGGATATTTGGCATATGGGAAAATAAACTAACAAGTGTAGTTTCATCTCTGCCTGTGGGTTAAATAGTAGGTCCGCACTAACAACCACATTTCCAAACAAGACAAAAAACACCTCTTGAAAAACTGGGAAGGGTTAAGGATAAAGGATAAACCAAGACCTGGAAAACAGGTTTAAGAATTCTGATAGACAATCCTTAAACCCAATAGCTGAGGCCAAATGAATTCAGACAAATACGAAGGCATAACTTTAAGTTAGGCTAAGTAGCCATCTGRAAAACCTGCATAACTGGTGCATTTCTTTCTCTCGAATTCCAAGACTTGATCTGTCTTGATCAGCAGTTGCTTCACTACAAGTTACTGGCTTGATGCAGAAACTCCTGAATGAAATCCTTCAGTTTGTCATGAAGGAAGTAAAATTGGATGGTTCTGCTTGTTCTACAGACATAATTCTAAAGACATTTCTTCTTTAAGACCCTTTAAAACTCACATATTTGCTCCAAAGATTCCCTATAGCCACTCCTTTTAAAATAGAGCTTATTTGTGCTTCCTGTTTTTCTCAATCTCTGGGCTTATACAGAAAAGGGTGAGAAAAAAAGTACCTCCTACTTTCCATTATTTAGCCCTCCTAAAAAAAATCAAACTGAAATGTATTTCGTTCCATGTTGCATTGCCTGTTAGAGGGTTTCTCATAGGTGGGCAACTTCTGGAATTCAGAAGGGAGAGATAAGACTATATTAAAGACTATCATATTTTTTCCCTAGGGAAAAGCAGAGTTTGTCTGTCATTTACAGACAAGCATAAGAAAAAATATAGGTAGAAATGTGAGTGCTCTTTCAAGCTACTGATTTTTGGTTTTGCATATTATTTAATATTTTCTTATGTCAAAACACTAATATTAAATAAACATTGTAATATTAAATATCTATGTCAAAACACTAATATTAACTTCAGTATCATAACTGTGCAACTCAGTGAGGAATTATCATCCTCATTTGAAAAACACTGGTGGCAAAGAGGTAAAGGTCCAAGTTCTGAAGTACCCTGTAACTACATTTGCCTCAGTGTGGGGTATTCATCTTGCTAGATTGTCAGATGAACAAAGCACTGTATGATTCTCAATGAACTTAATAATTTTTAGGTTCCTCTTAAGAACAGGTCTTATTAAAAACAACAACAACAACAACCACCACCTTAACGCAAACTGACATTTGGAAATTGGAGCAGGTCTTGATTAAGGTCACAGAAGAATGGCAGAAGAGTAATGAACAGAACCCAAATATGCTGAGTCTTACTTCTTTGCTTTAAATACAAGACAGACTTTCTTCTTCATATTATACCGTTAATTGCCAAACAAAATTTTGAAAAGCAGGTTCCAATTGATGTGTCCTTGGAGAAAGAGTTGTGCTCACCCTGCAGAAAGCTTTAATTCCTCTGTGTATTTTAAAATAAGGTTTTAGTGCTGAGCTTCCTGACTCAGACTTAATGAAATTCAAAAAAATTTTTGACAGGTAAAAATGAATAGAGTCACCAAATTAATTGTCTTTGAAGGAAAAAAAAAATCAAAGCTGCATAAATGTTCATCTTCCTTCAGTTTCTAAAACTCTATTTTTGGAAATTAAAAAGTTTCCCATTTTGTTCGGGAAGCAGGTTAATGACACTTCTTGTATTTGTGTAAAACTCTACATGACTGCATGAAATGCAGCCACATTTTGTTAACTCCTTCCTCTGTTCATGCAGATTGAGTACTCAATGCAATTATTTTGAAATATGCTTATTGCATAAAGTCAGAGCAGACCTTCAAACTGGGTCTTAATGTCATTAATATTTTGTTCTTAATGTAATTTACAACACTGTAAGTAGATGGCACAATCCATGACCTGCGTAAGGATGCAGAACCTTATTAATGCATCTTGTTAAAAGGAACTAGAACCCCCACATGAAGTCATTTAGTGCTGCTGACTCACCAGGCAGATGCATCTTAATTCTAACAGGACCTGAATGAAGGGCATAAGCCTTGTCGTAGAGACAGGGTGATCCTGTAGGACAACTTGGGAACAACTAAGCTTGTGGCAAAAAGCGTTGGGCTGCTGCTGAGTGAATGACTCACAAAACTAAGCCCTGTGAAATTGGTAAATTTTACCCAATGGAGCTTATGGAGATTTTGGCTTCAATCCAACAGAGCACTTAAGCGCATGCTTAATTATAAGCAAGTGACATAAAGCAATTTAGTTAAGCACGTGTTTAAGTGCGTTGCTGGGCTAAAGACTTTATTTAGAGAAACCTGGAAACGTTCATAAACCCTAAAAGAGATGAAGTTGAGGGATGCAGGAAAAACCAAGGTGCAAAGTTGTAAAGGTGCAGGTAATTTGGGCATAGAGCTATGCTGAGGAACGTGCACGTTTCAGGAAGCTTTGGCCTCTACCGAGTCCCCAAGTTAGGTACGGTGCGGGGTCTGAGCGGACGTCACGAGCGCAGAGATTACGGCACAGAAAACTGGTCTCAGGCCTTCGTGGCGGGTTTGGAGGCCCCGGGAGCCCCACGGCCGCTACCTCGCCTCTGCAGGCCGCGGGCCTGGGGCTTCCCGGGCCCCTCGCGTGGGGCTGGCGCTCCCGCGCCCCGGACGGGCGCCGGGCTCTGCGGGGGACCCAAGCGCCCTTTGCTTGGCGCGACCCCCTCGCCGACGCTCGCGGCTGCGCCAGGCTCTGCCTCCCCTCCGAGGGTCCTTCCCGCGAAGCGAAGCCCGGGGAGGGAACCGGGGCCTCCCGCCGCCCCCGAGCTGAGCCCGCGCCAATTCATCACTGGAGGCAGGTGCCGGGCGGCATCGGGGCCCTGCGGGGC
>NW_020451000.1:141067-189204 GCF_003343035.1 Apteryx rowi | reverse complement strand
CAGGCGGGGAGACAAAGAGCTGCGGAGCGACCGGCCGGCGGGCGGACGGGCCGCGGTGTCCCCCGCCCGCGCCGCTATTGTTCTTGGCGTGAGATCGGTGAAGTGCGCGGACTTCCGAAGATTTTATATATGTACATATATATGTATCTTTTTATTCTGTCAATAACCTTCTCCGAGTCTCCTCGCAACTGCTTGGAGGAAGCTGTTGCAAGCGGCCTTTCCCCCGTGTCGGGAGCTGCTAACAAGTGCCAGCCTGGGAGGGCAAGGGGGGGACAGCAGGAGTTGAGGAGAAATTAGTTGGGCTTTAAACGCTTTCCCTCTGCTTCACCCTTGCTCCCCCAATTCCTGCCAGACCTCAGTTGGGATGAGTGCAGCAAAAGTCTCTGTTAAGCTGGCACATAAAAAGGGAAGACATTTATGTTGCAAACATAAATCATCTCTCTGATCACTTCATTTCCATAAACCGTTCAGAGCAGCTGTGGGGGATTTTGCACAATGATAAAAAAGTAAATATGTGGAATCCAGTGATCGCGGTTTTAGTTTTGCTTTGCAAGCCTACCTGGAGCACAACCCATCTCCCTGCATTTGTATAGACTACATCCTGATAAAAGAAGTTTTAGATGGGAGAGATGTTTTATTTCTGTTCAGCAGACTGTTCATCTTTGATACTAAAAGGACAAATTCCAGAAGACTTTAGTTTTCTCTTAAACAGGGTCACGGTTGCTTTGCTTATTACCCGTGTGTACTCACAGACTTCAGTAATACTTTTCAAGCTTGCTAGGAATATGTACCTGGGCCTGTTATGCTTAAACATTTTGGAATGCCCATATCGGGTTTCTTGCATGTAAGTGGTATGATTTTTGCAGTAGTGCTCCATGAGTTTTGTGATGCATGCCTTGTGAAGAACAGAGGTGGAAAARTAGTGCTAACCTGTATCAGTTTTTGCAGGTATTGTTATGCTGTATGCAAAATCAGACTGGATAAACTGATGGTCCAATCTAGACTTAAAATCTATCCTGCTGTGTAGAAAGTTTACATACCTTCAGGCAGTGTTAGTTTTTCTGTGTTCCACTTGCACTGTTTGGGATTCATGCATGCTTCCAGTGACAGCTGTCATCTGCTGAAACCTTGGCTATGCTGGAAGCTCCAGAGCTCTGAGGCCYGGTTTCCTGTGGATCTAATGGGATCTGCAGGCTCTTGGTGCAGGGTACAGTCGATTTCATAGGGGAGGCAAGCACTGATCTTGCTGCAGTGATTAAGGAAAACTCTGCAAAATTAACGTTTCAGTTGTGTTGTTTCCTTGAAAACCGTTCTCATGGCCTTTCTTGATGAATATTCTTCAGCTTAATGTGTGTGCATGTATTCAGTTTCCAAAAGTGTTTTCTTCGTAGTTGTTTCTGGATATCTGCACACCACTCTCCCTCAAATATACATGCAGTTAGTCAGTTAGCTCATTTAACCGAATAAAGCTAAAAAAGAAGAGGCTGACCTCTATTTAACTCTTACGTGTACGTGTACTTTTCCTGTGTTCGCTCCTCAGGCTGAGGCCTGAGATAACAGATGTATATGTGAGCTATATTTCCGTAGTTGTTCTTCTTGTTCATATGTGTTTAATTTCTACTGTATTACAAACATATTCTATTTATGGAAAATCCCTAACATAATGGATTAGGAAATCAAATCATAAGTAGGTAAGTAGCTACTTGAAGAGCACAGTGGTTAAAAAAAATTCCATTGGCTGGAAGAAAAAATTACTCAGAACACAAAAAGTTATATTGCAGGCTAAACTGTTCACTGAATGAACACTCACTTCTGTAATATTATTGTGTAGCTTCTCAAAAGATGATTTTCACTCTCATTTCAGTGTATATAAGTCTATTGGTATTAGTATTTAAAGCTCTGCAGAGCATGCATATATTCTGGAGAAGGAGTTGGCATTGTAAAACCACTGAGGTTGGAAATTCTTACTTCCAGTTGAGAACCTCTATATACCAGGAATGTTAGAGYTGAATTAAGAGAATTTTAAGAATATATTACTCTGGTGAAGTATGGTAACACTGCATCTAAAAGAGCTTAGCTCACTTCTGGATGGGTTCTTTGCGCCACAGGTTTGATAATGTAAATTTGGAAATAGTGAAGTTCAGGGTGTTGATTGTTAAATTATTGGTTTAGGTAAAACATTTCAAAAGTTACAAATGAGAAGGAAAGGATTGTTGTATTCTAGTATTTTGGGAAAAGCAGAGTGAGATTGCCTTTTGTATCTACTGCTGGAAATTAGTGATGTCTTTGGTTATTAGGATGTTTGTGAAGTCTTGTGTTGTCCCATTGTAAATACTACAAATGAAGGCCTGTCTGTAGGGAGCAGCTTGGAATGGGGCCTTAGTCTATCTAAAAACCTGTAATTTTTTTAAACTAACTAGCAATTAAGTTTTATTTAATTTTGGTTCTAGTGTAAAAGAAAAATTTTTGTGTGAAGTAACAAAAGCTAAGTAATAAATAGTAATGTTGGTATAACATCTTTGATGTGTAAACACATTGGTATTGTTTTGGGGACCCTAAATGCGAAACTGAGGTGTTGAATTTTGTTGTCTGAACTGAACAGTACTTTTTATATTAAATGAATTGGACAAAGAATGAAAAGTAAGTGTCATTGGAAATATTTTTATTTTAAAGATTCTTAAGTGGTTATAACAGAGAATAGAAATATTTCATTTAAAGATCAGTATTTTTCCTGCATTTAGCTGGCATTTTAATGATGGCTGCCTTTCAAACCACCATCGCTTATGATGAAATAGGTTCAAGCCCTTAGCTTGCAGTCTGAGCTGCGTAACTGAATGCTTAAGGACAAAAACAAAGTTCTACAAAGTCTCTGTGGGTGTAGGTGGACATGAGCGTCTGCCTGCTTTTTTCAGGTTGCGGGGCTTATGTAAAGGATCGATGCTGTGACTGAGTTGCATTTTAATTTGTTTGTTTTTGACAGAAGTACTTTTTGCTGAAAAATAGTATTTCCTGGAGTACTGAGATTCACGAGATTGATGATAATTTTTTTTCCACTTCTGTATATTGGAACGTATGCAGAAACCCTTGAATTAGTATTGAGTTTATACGTTCAAATTAATTTACTGTCTTTTAAGAGCTGAGACAYGACTATTGACAGGACATGGCATATCAGCAAAA
This sequence comes from Apteryx rowi, assembly GCF_003343035.1. Lineage (NCBI taxonomy): Eukaryota > Metazoa > Chordata > Aves > Apterygiformes > Apterygidae > Apteryx > Apteryx rowi. The sequence goes on along the minus strand of NW_020451000.1, from coordinate 186,027 downwards.
ACACAGACATTGCCTATAATATATAGTTATTTGCCAAACTTCTAACAAAAGAAAACCCATTCAGATTTTCACGGAATTTATTTTCAGTTACACAGATGCTGTTAGTTACTTTATTTCAGTACTTTTCAGTGAAGTTAAAAACACAACTCCATCTGTTTAGCTCATTAGTACTCTATATACATTCTAAATATATCATTATTTTGTTTTTTCATCATCTTACGTAGAACAGAATATTTTATACATCARCAATAAAGCCATAAACTATGCAAATGACATAGGTTGAACCTATTTAATTTACAGATTATCATACAAATTAAAATACAATAACATACATGAGTATTTCAATTTTATTTGTGGTTATAGTGTCTGCCACTGATTATATATAGAGATTTTTCTTATATATCATTCAGATAGTCAGCATTTTAGATAATGCATCTGAAAAATCCAAAATATGTTCTCATAGAATTTAGTGCATGTCTTGATATTAAGTGTGTCCTAAGGGGAAATGGAGCGTCTTTGGAAACACCGTGTAAAGTACAACATGCGGAAGGGTTAGAGTCTCCTGATAACCTCATCCATACAATCAGAATTTTGTATTGGGGAAATAATGCAGAAACTGACATTACTGTTGCTCGGAAATAACTTTGTAGTGTATGCTTACGAGATTATCAGTTTGTTAATGTATTCAAGACAATATCAAGAAGTAACAGGTTGTAATGATAATGTAATAAAGTTAATGTATTACTAATTTATATTACTTCACAATTTCATTGCACTTTGGAAAACTGAGAGAAATTGCTTTTTAACAGTGCATGGTAGATATGTTGGCCTGATCCTGAAACTGTTATACTCTACTGACATATTACTATTACAGTATCTGAGTCTCATCACAGTTTGTGCAGAAAACTTTAAGACAGTACTGTCTAATTCTTCCTTTATGACTAGGATGACATTTTTATAAGTGCAGAATTAAACAGTCTGATGATAAAATGAAATCTGTGTGGGAAGAAGTTCCAACCTGCAAACAGCAGTGGGGTATAATTTGTGAACAGCCTATCAAATATAAACTGTCTAGATATCTAGCACTGAAAAAAAAGGGGGGGGGCCTGTAAAATGTCTGTAAAACAAAATAATTTCTTTATGTAACACATGATATTAATAATGCATAAAGCTGTTGTGATATCTGTGTAAATAAACTCAGGAGGCTGAAAAACAGTTTTAGAGCAGAAGGCTTCAAATGGAGGCTTTATCAATAAAGTAAAAAGATGCCCATTTGTAAAAACTTCGACAAGTATATAAGTGTTTTTGTAATAATATTCTATTATGTCTCTATTAACTTTTACTACTTATGTACCCCAAAATAGGATATAAAAGACATCATTAGAAGAGTTTACAATGCCAGTAATGTCATGATCAGGTCATGCTACCTTAGTTCAAGAGGTGGAATGAGAAAGATTGATGCTGGCAGCTTTGACATAGTTCTATGTTCACTAGCAGTGTTTAAGAAATGGGAGACAAATGTGTTTTTACACTGTCTGAATTTTAACCTCTACACCATTGCCCTGAAGATTTCTCAAATGTGTTTGTGCTTTTGCTGAGATTAGGTCTGAAAAAAATAACAGGGTAGTAGACTTCTAAAAACTGTGTGTGCATATGTTTGTATGTATAAAATGCTTTTAGCCTGTCTTTGTGATGATCTCTGGCCTAAAGCTTTGAGTAGGACAAATGTTTAGCATAAACTGAGATTTGTTTTACCAAACCATAAGCAGCATGTTGTATGGGGTAGCTGCCTGGGAAGTAGCTGTGATCTTTAGTTTGCTGGGAAGGGGCAAAGCGAGTAAGTAACTTCTACATTCTGCAGCTTTCTGCAAGTTCCATTTGGTAATGAAAAATATTTAGTCTTGCCTTCAACAGATGAATCCGCAATATTACAYTGGAAGCATTTTTCATTTTTGTAAAGGTGGGGGCAGGGAGCAAAATTAATGTTAAAGCCAAGAAATGAGTACATTTCACGGGATCTGATGTTCCTGGAGGATGAAGTTTTAGTCTGTAAGCATTGTAACAGTCAATATTTCCAGATGCAGTTAATGATTTCAGAGTTTTTCAAAGAAGAGTACTCTAAAGCAAGTTATCTTCTCTATTGCTGACCTCCTGAAATATAATTCTCCCCTGGTTTTAACCACTTATAGAGTGGTTCCTGACATAGGTCACTGTTATATTTTGTCTGTCAGACACTCACATATATGAGATGGATGACAACTGTCAAGCTTTTAATTTGATCATTTATAGCACTGAGTATTTCTAGACACAACAGTAACTACATAAATAAAAATGATATTCTCATTTTGTGTCTTTAAAGTTTCTTTTAACAGAGGAGTTCTTCATGAAAGATTGGTAAACTCAAGTTACTTCTTTTGCTAAAGTAATCCTACTTTTCTTACCGTGAAGAAAATTTTTGTACTGACCATAGCAGATCAACTTTAGAGGAAGTTGGTCAATCCTCAGAGTACCAAGATGTGATATAATTATTTTAGGCCACAATCACTTGCGTATTTTCTGGATGTGTCTGTGGAATATTGATTTTCAACTTATGTTTTGACCTTATAGACACTTTTTTGGTAAAATTTAGTGTGAAGGTGTCTGTGTGAATATTGCTTTTAACAGTATAAAAAAAAAAAGAATCTTTTATAGGGGAGGAAGACTGCTTTCATCCCTCAAGGAAGAAAGCTTTATTAGGCAGCTGTTCTCAGGAGCTTCCTGTGTCCCTGGTGAACCTGTCAGTTGTACTCCATGATGAATTTTTGCTTGGGTGAGAAAAAAGATGTGAGAGTTTTGTGATTGTCTTCTAGGGCTCTGGAAAGCTTATATTGTTAGGGGGTATGAAGAAGTAAGGGGAAGTTGTTTGGCTTTGAAGTTGCTTTTTCCTTTTAGAGATTACAAAGTTTGCCTGTAACATCTTTTTAAATAACTCATAGAAAATAATTTTTATCTACTAAAATATATATATTTATGATCTTAATGAACTTTTTTGTGAACTTAAAGGAAGTTTTGGTTGGGAATAAAATAGTGGTTATATGAAAGGAGCACGCAGAGGATGTTTGTCCAGTCTCATCATATATTGGTTGAATATGTAGAATAGCTGGCAATTTGTAGATAAAACCAGTGTGCTTGTTGTCTGACATTTAAAAGTGGGTCATGCAAACCAGGTTTGTTCAGGCTTTTCTGGTGCCTCTTAGGAACCTGTAGTCTATTGGACCAAATACAAGGCAGCTTTAAGTGTGAGGTCACTGTCGCTTTTCAAGGAACAACAATATAAAAGAACAAATTCATATGAAAAATTAATCTCTCAATCTCTTGCTGGACCTGCATTTTACTATCCAGTGAGTCTTTGTGCTGTCCCCTGCTTACCTTCCTTATAGGTCACAGGACAGGCATGGAGCTTTCCGCCGTTGCAGTGGTATGAGTAGTAAGGCTGCATATGCAAAAAGGATGGGATCTGTTGTAATTGTACACGTATTAAATGGACTTGAGACTCTTCACGGGGTCGGATGATAAAATGGTGTCTGGAAAATAGTTTGTAAACACAGGACATGGTGGATTTTTCCTTATCCAAAATCCTGTAAGTTACATTTGCCTACTCTACAGGTTCGTTTTTTTGCTTGCCTAGTAGTATTGATTGTATTAAATGTATTTTATTAAGACTTGGCTTCATCATGAAGTTATTTGACTATGGATTCTAAGATATTTCAGACCTGTTTGGGATGATAGCTCTTAATCATTGGCTTGTGAGTTAATGGCATCAAGAAATTTCAAGATTTTTGTTCCTAATAGTTATAGGAGTTATTATAAAGATGAATCATATCTTTTGATCAATCTGAATTCCTGTTTTAGTGTATTCTAGTACTTAATTAGTGAGAATTAGCTTCAGGGTACCAATGTCATTGAGGTGGTATCCAATTTCCACAGTTTTTTTCCTACAAGAGGGCACAGTCCTGAGAAATCTGAGTTTCATATTTGGATCATTTTCAATATTGGTTAATGGGCTAGGATATCTGTGTTGTTATTTAATGGCTTCTGGATATTTCAAGTTTTGGCTTGCCTTGATCTAAAATGGGCTTGTGTTTTAAAATTATTTGAGATACATAAGATACTGATGAGGAGTAATCTAGTTGGGGTTGTTAATAATCTTGTGAAGACGATACACTGTAGAAGCTCAATGGATTTCGTAGTTACTTGATTTGACATTTTTTTTCCTTTGGAGTGAGGATTAACCAAATTAAAAAAAGGTTGACTTACAATTCTGGTATTTTATGCAAGTAGGACAGGAATAGTTCTTAGTTGATTTAGTATGACCACAAATGTTGATTGTCAGGAGGGTGGTGATGGACTTGTTGCTACAACATGAAGAAAAAAACTAGCTGTACAGAAGTGTACTGTTTAAAATGCCTGTGTTGTCTTGGCAAATTCACCTGATCTATAATATGCTTATGTTCTAACAGTGTGTTTTGAAAAAGTGACCTAGTTGCTCAGTTTTGCAAATTCAGAGTTTATTTCTACTCCTTCTCCCTCTGGCTTGATTTCACACTGTCTTTTAATACTAACACATGTCCATTTATGTGCTGACTCTTCTACTTGTTCTTGATGAAGACGTTTGATACCTTCCTAATGCTGGTGTAGCTGATTAGGCTGCAATCCCTGATTCTTGTGAAGGAAATTGCTCCGTAGTGCCCAGTTCATAACTGGTTGAATACTTTGAAGAACAGCGGTAGGTGGTTGTTCACTGTTGGTCTGTGGTGTCCCTAATGGAGTGTCGCAAGATCCTTTGCTCCCTGTTTTTCTTCATGCATAAAAAGGCAGAGAGGGCTATGAGTATATACTGTCTGAGGCACTGCTTGTACTGATACTTAAATCATTGTCACTTTGCTGTTTTACTGTTTTCATATTCTTACACAGCTGTCATCACTGAAGCATCCAAAAGCCTTGCAGAAGTGTCTTGTGTGTTATGATTAGTAACTGTCACTTGTGTTTTTCTCTTCCTTTTCTCAGGGGATTGTTAAATGGGCATATTTTTTCCACTGACTGCATTATGTATGTCTGTTGCCATGTACTAACATTAGCAAAAGTGAGGTAGATAAACTTATTTCAGTCTTCAAAATAGTATTTTTTCTTCAGTTTTATGTTTAGTTTAACATTTTTTGTTGCTAAGTGAATTAGTCTTATGTAAGAGGTCCCTGGAAGGGCTTTATTTTTATTGTAGATAAGAGTAGTACTATGAAGTTTGAGGAGTGGAGCAGCCAGCTGTGATCTGCATCTTTGAGCTGTAGAGGGACTCTTTCAGGTATTCTGGCCCAGACCACTGAGGGCTTTGAAAGGTGGCCACTGAAGGTAGCACTATGGTGTCTGAAAAACAAGGTAGGAAGCGGAGAACTTGTTTGATCTGCCTGCAGTGAATCTTTTACTAAAGAGGTCTTCTACTGTGTTTTGAACTAATTGGATTTTCTGAGGTTACAGTTTCATGTGTAGGTGAAGGATAAGGTTGAAACACAGCTGAAATGCAGTAAATATACATAAAAATAAAGTTGCATTAGGCTATGACACAGCCTTCCTTGGCAGGTTTAAATGAGAACACATTTCTTGCCGGTACCACCATGTGAAAAGTTAGACTACGGAGAGCCAACGATCTCCCTCAGAACTTTTTCTAGATGTTACACAGAATGTAACCTTATCCTGAATAAGGTTACYATAATGAAGTTAGAAAAAAATGAGTAGTTAGAGCACACCTGTGTCCTAGAGTTGAAATTGCTGCTCGTGAGAATGATTCCTAAATTCTAAGATGTTTGCATTGCCCTCACAGCCTGAGAGACCATGTTGAGATAATACTTTCAGATACTTAAATAAGTTTTAGAAATATTGTCTGTGCTCTTTAAGATTTGTTTTGTCTGTTATTCATGTCTTTCTTACCTGTGAATCAGATTACTGCTGGTATTTTCCTAAAAGTTTTCCTTATGGTGTCCTGTATATAAATGAGGGATGTCTTCCAGAATCTCTGAAACAGCTTCTGCTGATAACGTCAAGTTTTTGGGATCAAAATCTTCTCTATTATACTTTTTTTAGCGTATTGCCCAATGTTATTTAGTTTACAGGGACTGATGAAGTAATTGGCTTGAATTTTTCTTTAATTACTATTTTACTACCTTAATGCCTGTAGGTGGCCTTTTAGAAAAACAATTAAGCTGAAATAAAGATATTACAGTCAAAAAAAAGCATGTCTTAAAAGAACATTTTTAGGTGCAAGTCAGGCACTCAAACATTAAAATTGCAGCATTGAGCTTACCTATGCCACCTTAATTTTAACATATTATATGTATGTACATTATTATGTTACTAATATATTGCACATGAATATTATATCGTAGACTTTAATGATACCTGACCACAATTCTTCTCCCCATAGAATCCCCTACGTTATTGAATGTACAGGATACCTGGTGCTCATTGAATCAGCAGCTGCTCAGTATTTTGCTTTTTTCTCATTGCATAATATGGGTTCTTCTACTGTGCTCTGTTTAATCCTGCTGTGAAGACAGCGTGACTATATTCTTTTGTGGACTTCCTGTAATGGTTGTCACTAGGTTTGTGAGGTCCTCATAAATAGTTCCTACTGCTCTTTTCAGACCTAAATACTAGGTGGGTAATTGCCCCCATTTTAGAGATGAGGAAATGGAAATACAGGGAGGGGAAATGACTTGCCAAGATAACAGATTTRCTCAACAGCAGTGGCAGAGCTGAGAAAAGAAGCCAAATCTCTTACTGTCTTATTACATCATCATGGTGTAACCAGTGTTTTCTCTTCAGTCATACTGTCCTGCTTATTTTTTCCTGTTGACAGTCTTATGTCTGTGATCCCAAATTCCTCTAGTGATTCTCCACTGAGCTGGCTACTCTGCATTGCCTGAAAACACACTGGTATGCTTTCCGATCAGTGGTTAGATCCCGAGAGAGGCTAGACCCTGCTTGTCTGGCTGCTTGCGGTGTTTGCCTGAGTGACTGATGCAGGCTTACCTTGCTGTCTTATATATGCCACCTTCTCCCCTCATGAACTGTGTTTGCTGCAGGAACAAGAGTACTATAAACTGATTAGTTCACCCTTGTGACCTGTTTTGAACATTGCTTATTCTTACAAGTATTTCACTATGCCTCAGGGAAATGGAATGGATGCTTTTATTCGTATTTATGGTTAGGGAATCGATGCCAAGGGGTAAGATCAGAATACAGTTTTGGTCTGGATGCTCACAGAGATCTTTAAGATCTGTTTTCTTTTTTTCTTTTTAAGATATGCAGCATTGCATCCCTCTTTGTATTTTAAAGTATTGCTGTCATTGATATAATTGCAGCCTTGAGTACTCAGCATTTACTGTAAATCTGACCTGAAGGTGTCAGGTTAGGCACCCAGAATATGAGGGAAGTGTGATTATTGATCACCTGTTTAAAAAAAAAAAAAAAAAAAGTAAAATTACATAATATCTCTGATAAGATCAAGGATAGAGGCCTATTTTGCAAGATAGCATTCAACTGCTTAAATAGTCAGGACTGTCCTTTCTTTTCCTGCTGTCCCTCCTTCATTTACATTTCCGCCTTCCCAACAAACAGAACAAGGATGTTACAAACAATCTCCTTAACTACCTAGTCTCACTGTTCTCACCTATTTCTATGGAGCAGATCTATGCAGTGTGCTGAAGGAAACAATGTTTTATAGAAAAAATATATACAATATTTTAATAAAAAAGTGTTATTACAGTGCCAATAGGCTAGAGAGGCAAATTATGGTAAACTAAGGTACCTTAATGCTAGCAGTCCCTGACATTTTTATGCGTGCATGCAATTTCTTGTATTCTTCTAGGGTTTGTGAGTGTAGTGTTTTAGGGATTTTTTTAAAAAGCAATCTGGAAAAGGCACCAGAAGTTCTGTTGTCTATACATATAGACAGACCTTTGCCATTTGAGCCAGTAGGGTAACTGATAGCAACAGTAGGTTGTCACCTCTAAAACAGCACCGCATGGTGCTAGTGATGAGAAGAGCTGCTTCACAGATTTGCTGATAGTAGAGTGGTGAGACTCAGGAATTTATCCAAGAAATTTGAGGGCTTGTCAAAAAAAATTATCACAGTGTTTTTAAAGCAACATATTTTTCTTTTCCGTTTATTTTCAAGGTGCAATTGCATGAGATGGGCTGAGCCAGTTACCCTGTGATTGCTGAATGGGAAAGGGCCCAGACCCTCTTTTGAACTGCTTCTGACACACTGTCTTTATGGTAGATCAACTCAGTGAGTTAACCTGGCAGAAAATTTAACTTAATAACTAAAAAATATATATATATTTTTTGCCAGGCTGGTGAACTATGTAAACCACTATACAATTGTATGACCATCAGAGTAGGCACAGAAGGTAGGGTGGAATCTCATAGATAAGAGAAGGGACCAGGACTGCCTCTTTCAATGACAATTAGTTGTTGGATTGGCTTAGCTATGACAAATAACTATGCTGTTAAAAAAAAAAAAAAAGGATATATTTTATCTGAAATATTTTTTCCAAAAATTCATCTTGAGGCATGCCCATGATATATGAAATTTCATCAAATATTAACTAGTTGGATTGAAGTTTTAAAACTATTAAAAGCATTTAGAAAATGGTGGGTAACCGTAGTTATGTGTAGTGCTGTCTTCCCTGCATATAAAAATGAGCTGAAATGTCCAGACCGAGCACTTATGAGTGTCTGTGTTTCATAGTGTAAGGACAGAGATCCTGCTGTGTTCTTTTTGCATTAACTGTACAGTGGTAAAAATTCTAATAGAAATTCTCAAAATTAATTGTTTTATGGTAGTTGATCATGTAGTTGATCATGTAGTACCACAAAATCGGTAAACTTTTTCAAGATAAAAATTAATATTGCCTATGATTTTTCTAGTAGTTAAAGTATGTTTGCCACACTGGTAACATCCTTTTAGGTTTTAACAAGTAACTGTGGCTTTGTTGATGTAATATTGAAACCTTTCTGAGATGCATGTTTTAGATGTTACACTGTGGTTATGCTGGTGATGATCTAATACTGAATTTAGAATAAGCAAGGTGGCAAAGATTTTCGCGCATGGATAATTTTATGCAGAATAAGTAGATTTTCTGTGAGTAATCCTGTTGATTGTAATAGGACTATTCACAGCTCAGTATGAGTGTAAATCTTTGCAGGATCAGTTCTCATACTGGCACGTGTTCAGCAACATGGGGCATTTAGAAATAACTGTGCAACAAGTCTTAAGAGTGCTTGTATCGTAGGTTGCATTTTGGGATGTGTTTTGATCTGAGAACCTTTTCACAATGATTTATGTTTGATTAATTTCTATTTTGCAAGTCAACACACTTTGAATTCATTCTCACAAATGATACTTTACACTTGCATGTTAATTTCAAGATCTTTTACTTGYATCTTATTTTCCAAGTAGGGAGAACAGCTAATAAATATCTTTATTCTTTATTTAGAAGCGTTAACTAGGGTATTTTTTACTTTGCAAGCTTCTGCAGAATCTTTAAAATTGAGCTTTTGATATCGTGAAAGCTAGCTGGTTTTCCTTTTATGTTGGAATATATCCATATTTTTAATAGTAAAACTAAATATCTTTCCTGATGTGAAAATACATGAACATGTTTAGGGATCTGATAGGGTTTTTTAATGGACATTAGGAAGCCGTCAAGTTTGAATTTTTTCTTTCTTTTGGAGAGGATTGTGTTGACRGCAGATTTATTTACGGTGATGCTAAATTTAAAACATGAATTAGGTACTTGTAGYTTTTAATATGGTATCAGGCCATGTTGCTCTCTCTTTGTTCATTAGTTTTAGGAGTTGCAGAATTTATAGTTCCTTTTATGAAGAAAGCTTTGAGAATGTAGATATGCATTTTTCTCTTGWTTTAAATTTGGCATGGCTTTTAGGTATGTCTGTGTGGGAGCTGTAACTCTTCCACTTGTGTGTGTACGTTGCACTTGTGGAGCAGTTTCCCAATATGCTTTAATCTAATCTAACCACTGGCTGCTGCTGAAAGAAGCAGTCCTTCTCTCTCTTCCCTGCTTCTTCCCTGCCTGTCGCCTGTACCCTCTGCCTGCATAGTCCTACTGATCAAAATGTAAGCTGATCGCTTTTCTGGTGGGTGTGTTTTTGTCCAGCTCCCTTCACAGTTGCACAATTGCTATGGCCAACACGATGAAGGCGGCAAGAGGGCTGAACTGGGGGAGATATGCAAGGAGCTACCSCTTTGGGCTGATAGCCCATATATCACATTGTTTCTTGCAGCTGCGCCATTAAGAATTGGGTTGACTTCTTCTAAATAAGAAAATGTGCCAAATGTCTYGTTGGAACGGGCTTTTGGTTGTTTGTGTCCCTATCTGAATTTCACAGTCTATTTGGTTTAATCTTCCCCTTTTGAGAGAAGAAAGTGAACTTCTCTTGGCACAGTAGCTCTCTAGTAGGTCTCTGTTGTAGCTGCTTTTTATAGAAGTTCGTCTACTTAGAAAGGTTTTACTAGCAGTGCCAGTAAAACCACTCTGATTATATAATGATTTGCTTCTTTTATTTAGCTTAAACCTTTCCAAAGTGAGTTATTCTAAATAGGGAAGGGGAAAAAATCAATATTGGAATAAGAGTGTTCACTTACAGAACTCTGTAGATTTATGTATGTTATATTCATTTATGTTTACAGTTTACCCCAAATCATTGTAGTGTTACCATAGAGATGGGCCCTAAGAGATGATAATATGCTTAGGAGTTTCCATATATTGCCTTTTTTTAAGCTTGCTTTATGTACATTTTACACTAGTAGCCTTTATATAGTTTGTTGTTTGGGACCAGCATGCACCCATTYTTCTAAAGGCTGTTGTGGAAGAAAGGACATGGTAGGAAAGTACCCAGATATGTATCGTGTAGCTTCAGGTATTTACTTATTAGGAAGTCTGCCTTGTTTGATCTTAAACTAAAACATACTTCCCAAATGTGGAGCTAAATTAAAAAATGTCATTGGGTGACTTCCAATGTGAGATTACCTTGAAGACATCTAAAACCTTGAACTGAACTCTCTCTCAATTTTTGTTAAGGGAATCCTGGAGATAGATGTTTTTGTCAGAGTGGTATCTAGTTGCTAAAGGCATCTTAGAATTTCCATTTTGCTTCCTGGTTTTGTGTTTGGGATTTGACTCTTAGAAAATACAGTCAAAGGAAGTTTGTGTCTTTGTGGTAGTAATATTTCTATCCCAAGTCTTTGTTAGAGCTCTTCAGAAGAAGCTTAGGTTTTCCCAAKAAAAAGAATTAAATTTCAACAAACTTTGTCTCCCTCAACCTTCTTTCATTCTATTTTGCCTTTGAAAACCAGGGAAAAGTTAATATGGGAAAGAAATGGAGTGTGATATGGATATAGAAAGTAGCAAATTCTGCTTTTTAATACTTGAAAGAAAACAGAAGACTTAGAACACCAAAACCTTTTGCAGGAAATTGTTTATGATTAGATGATGTTCATCTTTAAAAACCAAAGCAAAATAGTAAAATAGTATTAAAAGAGTTCTATTCTGCAAAGATACTAAAATGCAGATGGTCTTTATATTTTCTCTAATGGTTATTAATCCTTCAAAGTATTTTCTTTCTTCATCTTTCATAAATAATCTTTTAAATCTAATCCAGAGACTCAACCCAGTACTGCACATATTAATTTATTTTTTAAGTAAACCCACTTAGTACCTCTGGGTGCTTGCTTGTTATTAAATAATGTTTTACTACTTGTTCAAGACAAGAAGGAAGAAGACAATAACTCCTACCTGCCATCAGTCAGCATGGAGAAAAAGAGCTGGATCCTACATTGTGTCTGGTGGCAAACAAATTTGGATTCTTTCCTTTAGTGTGTCAGCCTCACTGCATAACAGGCATCATCCTGGCAGGGTTTTTTTTATCCAGTGCTGTTTTCTTTTAATTGTATTTTAATTTTTTGTTCTGATTTGGAAGGGTGGTTGCACTTTTCATTTAGTATGTTTTTGCTTAAATTGCTGTTACTTTAATTAGAAATATTGTCTTTACCATTTAGCTCTCCAGTTTACCGCACCAGTARTCTTTGGAAAAACTGATGTCAGGGTTACTGAAATGAATAGTTCTAAGTATTGCTGTAGGGTTTGCYGTAGTAGCAGTTTTTGAAGCGAAGCAACATGGTTCACTGGCTGTAGATGTTCTGCAAGCAGCTGTTGAGCACTGTRTCAAAAGAGATGGTGCTGGGATGCTCTGAGACTATTGCTGTGCAGTCCCTCCCCTTCCCCTCTCTCCTCCCCCAAAACGTGTGCATGTCCATGAAGTTCAGCCTGAAGAAGTCTCTTGTGAAATGCTTTGCCTACAGCAAAGGTTTAGAGAACCTCTACCAAGCAAAACAGATACTTGAATACAGCTCTTTTAATTGGCTTTCTTTTTCTCTGTGTATTGAGAAACTGTATTTTCAAAGAAAATGCCAAAATCTTATGATTGTTTGCTAAAGCTTAATAAAAGTTCTGAAACTCCGTGGAAAATACCTCTGCAATAAGAATAAGTCTTTTACACAAGTACATTTCTTGGCATATGTTAGTATATGGTTTATATTATTGTAGCTTCACTCAAGATAATCTCAAATTAAGTTGATCTTTATTTCACAGATGCATCTTGTGCTTAAAATATATGCTCTCTTGCAGGCTTGGTAAAGTGAATTTGTTTGAATGCTTTTAACTTACAGTTTCTTTATCAAACTTTCGTTCCTCCAAGAGCACTTTTTTTTCCTCCTCATTTTCAATTGAAATGATAGGATTCCTCTTTTGTGAGCCAAAAGGTGTCAGTTGACAAATGACACTTATTTTACTGAGATGATTGCATTTGGGATACTTCTTATTTGGATTAATAGCTTATTTTCATTTTGTGGTTCTTCATATAGTACCTGGACTTGATGTAATTTGCATTGTGTTTCATCAGCTAGACTATGCAGCCTAACCTTGTGAGTTGTCATTATTTTTGTATGAAAAGCCAGATGTTCGAAAGCCTGATTTTAATAACCAGTACATTCCCTGTACCAGCATCTGATATGACTCAAGCTCATGGTTGGAAAACAACTAAATGCTTTCAGTTGCATGACTCTACTAAGCCTACTAGTCAGGGTGGGTGAAAAATTTTTTTCCATATCCTTGACAATTCAGAGAACTAATAGTACCAATAAATACTATATRCAGCTATTTTGCCTTCTGGGCAGCTGTATCTTGCCAGCTGTCTTAAGTTTCTGCGCGCTACAAGTCTGTCTGCCTCTACTGGTGAGGGTAGCTTGCTCTTTTGAGTTATTCAACACTCAGTCTTCCTATTTTTATTTGTCTGCTTACCTTCCTGTCAGGTTATAGCTTTAAATCCACAGTTYCCTCAATTTATGCCTAATTTCAGAGTGATATGGCAGTATCCTGCATTTGGAACAACCTCCTGTGCTGTTTTTCAGTGGCTTGAGCAGACAGATTAGGGCCACCACATTCTCACACTTGATGYTGTTTTTCCTGGAATGTGTTTGAACCTCTTGAGCTCCTGTATTTTAGTACCTGTCCATGTCATTCCTGTAAAGAATCTGCAGGGAGCTTATGCTGTTGCACTTCTGTAGCATGGAACAAAGTCACAGTGAATGATGATCAATAGAAGATATACCCTGAATATGGATAAATTTGGGATAAAGGCTGAAATAAATAAATAGGAGGAATCTGCTTGTTCATTTCCATGGAGTCTGTATCTTTCATGTCAYGTTTTTAAAAGGACTGGCATCATAAACCAGCCTCTACCTGCGCTCCTTTGCGCTGTCCTTTATCATATAATGACTCTACGGGAGAGAGATTCTTAAGAACTTCAGTTCCTTCTCACGTTTCTTAATTGACACAAGATTCTCTACATAGTAAAGATTATAACTTCATCCTCATTTTCTCCTGTTAGGATGGCTAAGATCTGTTGTTGCAAGATCTCTCTGGGAGACCTGCATTGGTGAAAGAAACAACCTTAATGMTATACCAAGGGTTTTTTTCATTTGTGTTTTTGCTAAGAAACCATCGATAGGGTTTCCCAGTTACCTCCAAAAAATACTTCATGGATTATGGAAGGCCTGTAGGTGGCTGTGTGGCATACCAGAAACACACCTTTCCTTAAGGTGTGTAAAATTTCATTCTCTTTTTATAGCCTGGATTAACTGGAAGCAAGTTTGCCGCCCAGCACTACCTGACCTCATTTAAGACATTAAAGAATTGTTGTCCTTATCTGAAGATGGTTTCTGTGAAAATGAAGAGTGGGATTTCAAACTTTCTCATATCAGAATTGCAGGAAAAGTAGTGAACAAGATTGCAAGTGCAAATGTTCTGAGCAGTATTTTCCCTTCCTGTTCTTCTGTCACAGGCTTTTTTTTGGTCCCTAAAATGTGGTTTTGCCCCTATAACAACAATCTGATGTAAATACCTGCTTTTGGCTCCAGCTGCATTGGAAAAGCTTCYCCCAAACTTTCTGAGGTGGTACCTTTGTTAGAGGATACTCTTTAAAAAAAAAAAAAAAGTTTGTTCAGATATGATTTAGAAAAAACAGTTTGGGGCAACAGCTGTTTTGACCTTTGTGCTTGCTGGTCAGTTCTTCCCAAGGTCTCTCTTTCTTCCCAGTCTACTACACAGAATGAGATCAGCCCCTGCATTACTGACTGGTATGAAAGCTCTTAGAATCCTATTTCATGTCAGCGTACAGTATCTGCAGAGCCTGAACGAGACAACAGGTAGGGGAGTTGGAAGAAGCTGTCCTCTGAGGGTTGAAAACTTAGTTTACTAGAATCAGCAGTGTTTGCTTCCACAACTCTCTTTTCCCTCCAAAACTTCAGGCAAAGTTCTGAGCTTCTAAACATTGACAACAGCAAAACTGGAAAACTGCTGCCTGTTTCACCAACTAGCCTGCAGGACTCTCGTCCAGAACGCAAAGTTTGTTGGCTGCTGTCATTTCTGCTGGCCTTCCAGGCTGTGGGACCTTGCCTCTGGCAGTCTGAACCACTGCAACTCACTTTTGTGGAGTTTTATCCTGTAAGACCTTGTAATTTTGTTAGTTAATAGTTGTAGTTTTGTTAGTTAATAAAATCTTGGAGGATAGCTATTCTGAAGGTGCTGTTTGTATGATATCCTAGGCTATTAATTCAGTGAAAATGTGTTTGAACTCTTCATCTCTAGTTTRCTAAAAGGTTAGATTATTGATCTAGAGAATATCGGCCAGCACTCTTGTCTCAAATATTTCAGTTTTGTATTTCCCATTTTCCAAAACTAGTTGGCTTTTCCTATTAATAATTTAGATTTTTTTCTTTGCTGTCTTACACTCCAGAACTTGGGCTACAGTTACACAGGAATGAAGATTAGTACAATTTTTGATGACGTTGTCATGTATAAACAAACAGATCTTGCTTGGTGACTGCATCGTTCAGACTTCCATCAGAGGAAGGCTTACTAAAAGAAAATCTGTAATTGACTGAAAAGCTTCTTTCTTTGGCATGCTTTTTATTTATTTGAAACCCAGAAATGTATTTATCAGAACATCCTGTCAGTCAGGCTTTCTGTGATATATACAGAAATTTAGAAACTCATGATAGAGAACAGAGACAAACATGCTTTCACTTTCGACTTGCACTGCATGAATTACTACCAGAAGATGTTAAAGCTGGCTTTTTTTCTTTTTATGTTGGTTTTTTTTTGAAGAAATTGGATTTTACTTTCAGAAGATAAGAACTAATAGTAGTATTTGAAACTGATGTAGAAGAACTGTGAGACCTTTATCAGCAAGTTCTGCTAGTGGGTTGCATTCCTATCAAATACTCCAGAATCTCCCCTGAGGAAGGGCTGCTATTTATTTTGTAAACTTGTCATAGTTTAGTATAGACTAATCTTCACAATGGATTAAGATACATTTAGAATTTTTCTTCATCTGAAAAATCTTCTGGAATGCTTTGGTAGGTGGTTTCTGTGATCAAACTAAAAATTGGAATTTAAACATTACATCTATATTTGTTTGATCCAATCATTTTGCTAGTTGGCAGGGTGTTAAATTGGGAGTGAGTTATCGTGATGAATTTCTGCAAGGTGATGGCCCTGCTGGATTCTAGGCAGAGAGACTTAACTTCTTTGGTTACTAGTTGTCATCTGGAGCTGTAGGGAGAGAAAAGTAGCATCGGAGTGAGGCTTGAGTTGAGATGGAGCTGCTGATTTGTTTCCCGTCCCCACGCTGCACTGTTAGGGAGRCAGAATTTGAAGCTGGTGATTGCTAATATACCAACACATGTTTGTATCGTAGTTCTGAATGCATCAAAATCAAAGGTGTCGATGCTGCAACAACGCTTCCGCAATATCTGTCGTGTGTTTYGGCTAGGCCTGTCCTGTAGTGTCCGACCCTGCTGTGCCTCTGCCCTGTCGCTACGATTGAAGCAGAGGGGTTTGTGCAGCCTCTCCGCTCCAGTGCTGGGAAGCCGGAGGGCTGGAGGAAGGGAGCGTGTCTGAAGGAGCGAGCAGAGCCGGCGGGTGTGGAATGGGTAGGAATCTGGGGGCCTGGGGAGGAGTGCGAAGGCTGGTGCTGCCGTGACTGGACATCCAGTATGCCAAGGAGAAGAGTCGTCTTAGGACTACCTTGCAGTGAAGCCTAGAGGGCTGTGTCCCGGCCTTCTGGCAAGATCAGGTCAAYTGGGAAAAAGCAAGGTGAATAAGTAGAGGCTGCCACTTTCAGCTTCACCGAACCCTACTGCCTCTTCTTAAAATGGTTTAATAATGCCATGACGCTGTTTGGAGTATTAAGTTTTTTTATCTATGTGTGGATCATCAATCAATGTAATGGTATTGCTGTTCACTGCTGGAATTCATGTTTTCTGACTAATTCTCCAGTGGTTTAGTGGGTATGGAAATGAATAGGCTTTTTATAAACAAATTTGACTTCTCTCTAGTCCATCTTAATATAGACCTCTGGCAAAAAGTTGCCCTTTTTCTTACTTGTGGATATTGAGGTGTTCCAGCAGCTAGAGTATGCCCAGGGCAGTTGGGGGTAAAAGAGCCCTTAAAGAAAGCCCTAAGAAAGCAGGGAGAGCAGGACAAAAATGAGAGGCATCTCTAGAAGATAAATCAAAACAGGAGAAGAAAATGGAGTAAAAGAGACATGAAAAAAAGCTGTTTTCTAAGGCGTTAGGAGGAGACTTAAATTCTTTCTAGCTGTCATTTAATTAAAACTTTTCCAGTAATCAAAAGGCACCTAGTTATAAACTTTTCATTTGAAAGTGTATGTCTGTGTATATATGCCTGAGTGTGAGAGACTCTTATGCTGAATCAAGATACCCAGCATTTCACTTTTATTTGGTATCAATTTTAGGAGTGTGTGCCTGTATGCTGAGTACTGACTGAGTTCTTGTAAAATGTTTTTAAGTAAAAATTTTAAGTAAGAGCACCAATTTTAGATGTTTACTATCAAAACTTTCTTTGTAGGTTATTGCACTTAAGAATGAACATTGAAGACAAGCTGGGAGGATTATTTCTTAAATGTGGTGGCATAGACCAAATGCAGTCATCCAGGGCTATGGTAGGGATGGGTGCAGTATCTGACCAGTCTGGAGTGTCGGGAGAACGGCAAGAGGCAGTGCTTCAAGATCGGACTATGGCGCACCAAGAAATTCTTGCAACAGATGAAGTGTTACAGGAAAGTGAACTTCGACAGCAAGAGATGATTTCACATGATGAACTCATGGTCCATGAGGAGACGGTAAAAAATGATGATGACRTGGATACCCAAGATAGACTTCCTCAAGGGCTGCAGTATGCTGTTAATGTCCCTGTAAGCACTTTCTTTGTGAAATATGGAGAAATTACTAGGAAGCATGATTTAGTAGTCTTATCCTACTCTGGCAAGAATTTATTAATTGCTTGTTTGGATTTTGATTATCAAAATATTTATGAATAGATGCTATTTATGAAAATGTCATTTGCCTCTGGCTGTGGATAAAATTTGCCAATTAAATATAATCTTTCAGTATCTGTTTTATAAATATTTTATAATCAGGCTGTTACCATATGAATTGATGAGTTAAAATGTGCTCTTTTAAATACGTTTAATGTTCAAGGGTAACTACAAACCAGAATAAATAGCATTATTAAGAGGTGCATACCATTTATGCTGTTCGTAGTACTATTTAATTCTCTTGCTATAGGAAACATTTTCTTACATGTTTTCCAAGTATGTGGACGCTTAGCAATTGCATTCACACTGCAGGTTGGACTGTGACACTTCATACATGACCATAAATATGCCCCTCCTTGATGCCCAGTAGAAGGTGTACCTCATCTATCCCAGAGCGAATAGAGATGACTTCCTTTTGAAAACAGAGCGTCTATCTGTAATACAGCACATCATCACTGTTACCCTTCAAACATAAAGGATAATTACAAGGACTTAAAAAGTAGATAGCCTTATATATGAAGAATAATCTTTATAAAGGTAGCATTGTTAAAACATTAGGCTGTTAGCTGTAGATCAGATGGTTCAGGTGTTAGAAAAATGTAAGACTATCTTGCTCTTTATTAAAGTTTACATTAGATCAAGAAATTTTTTTTTTTTTGGAAAAAAACCTTCATTAGCACTATTCTTGTTTTCTTAAAAAATACTTTTTGTTTTAAATACCTAATAAACTATTCCGTTAAATCTTGCCTTGACAATACACGGACTAAAGTAAAATAGGTATGAAAAACTGAATGGTTGCACAAATGGAAGTGATTTTAATATAACAACTGATCTCAAAATCACCACAGGTCAGAAGGAAAAAAGACTTTCGGAGATGAATGAAAGGATACATCAAAATGTCACTGTAGAAATTAACTATGCCCTTTCTATTTAAGATACTTATTATTCCTTTCACTTAAATTTCTGAAAGAATGAAACCACAAGATAATTCCCTTAGAAAAAGGTTTTCTGTTTCAGCAGTTTGTCATCTTCTAAAATTGAAAAATTGCTTTTCTGTAGTGAGAACCTTACCTGAAACTGGCACTTGGTATCTTAACAGATCAGTGTAAAGCAAGAAATTACCTTTACTGATGCATCTGAACAACAGAAACGAGACAAAAAACAAATACGAGAGCCAGTAGATTTGCAGAAAAAGAAGAAAAGAAAACAGCGTTCACCAGCAAAAGTAAGACATTGATTTGGCAAAACCAAGATTAAAAGAACCTGAAGATTTGGTTGACTATGACTAATTTCATTAGCACTTGAAGTAGTTAGGCTGGAAATTGTTTGTTTGCTCAGTAAAGATGCAGTTTGGAAGTTTACCAGAGACCCAAAACAAAACCTGATTATAACACTGTTTTTCTTTGAACTCTTTTTAGCAACATGAACCCTTGACACATTTTAACATCTGTCTCTCCAGGCAGTTCTCTCTCCAAATATTTTTTTTAATTATGAGTCAGTAGTTTTGTAGACAACTTATAAATCATTACTCTGTATCTATCTAATAATAGTTGTGCTTTCATGTGAGCCTGATAATTTTATATGCTTTATGCATAGTGAAAAGTTCTTAAAAAGAAATCTAAAATGGTAGTTTTGAAAATTTTAAAAAGTTTACTAATGTATATAAAATAATCTACTGGTAGGGAATATTCCTGTGGTCATAATCATCTTCATATATGTATTTATTTATATCAAAAGAACCTTACGATAGCTGCTGGTTTGTTACTTCAAAAATTGTTTTGAAGATCCATTCATGAAGAGTATGTATCCCTGTATGTCTGAAAAGCTTAGATTTTCTTCTGTTGAGACCTACTTCAGATAAAAACAGCATCATTTCACCAAATGAGGTGAGGGCCAAGTGCTGCGGCAGTGTTCTATCTTCTAGTAATTCCCCAAATCAATATTAATCTTCAGGTTTAAAGTAGAATGTACGCAGGATGCTCTGATAGGCAAAAATCAGTTTTATATATATACATATGGTCACACAGCAGCATTAAAATAAGCCTGCTCTGAAATCAACCCAGATTGCATATGCATTGAAGGAAAACCCACTCCAACATCAGCAAAAAATCCAAAGCCTAATTGCTGTTTTCCCAACGTTAGCTACCTTTCAGTCCTCCCCGAACCACTGTCAAATTAGGTGGCATTTGTAGTGTTCTTGGAAAGTTGACACATTGTTTCAGATTGGGYGTGGAAGCAAGTTCCAAAACCTTTGCATTGAGATACTTCTCCCTTTGATTAAAATAAGGAGCTCTAGTTTGAATACCCTCCACAGATCACTTCCATGGAAACATTGCAAGGTAGGAGAGGCATGTGCCCCTCTTTCAACAGACGTGTACTTGCATGCTTCCTTTATATCTCCCGATCTGTCAGTGCCATTCTTCTGAGATAACAAAAGGTTGAAAAATGATCAGGAGAATCATTAAACAGGTTCTTCTTCAGTCTTTTCCCCCACTTTTTTAAAGGTTTGTAAGAATACAATGGCAGAAAGAAGCTAAAGGACTAATATAGGTGAGAGCCTACTCCGGTTTGAGTTAGTGTTCCCAGAGTACTCGGGTTGATTTTTCCATCCAAACAGCCCCTGTGGCTTTTACCTATGGAAGTCAATTAATATACTGAAACACACTTTAAATTTTGTTTTATTTTAACTTGCTCATCATACACATAAAAAGGCAGTAGCTTTTATGAATCCTGTCTACTTCCCCCCACGTGCACACACACATGCGCACATACATACACAAACACGCGTACACTTTTTGTTGCTTTTAATAGGAAAACTGCACTGACAAAACTAATTTTCTTGACTTAAGAGGCGGTGCAATGAATAGATGCAGTAGAAGAACCCAGATTTASGCTAACTATGAAATTAAGTACATTTTCTGCACGGTTATTTAAAAATTTCAATATAATATATGAAAAACATTTCATAACATGTATTTAAATTCATTTTAAATAACCAGTCAGTGTTTCATTAGTACTATATTGTTACAGMACAGAATTTTTATAATTGTCTGTATCTGTGACTTACTGGAGCTATAACGTACCAATCTGATAAACGTATGAATGTGCTTGTCCTTCAGAGTGAATGCACGAGATTTTGTTGGCTCAAGATTTCGGCCTTGCTGAGTTTTGATGCAGCAGAATAAAAATTATTTAAATAGATCTTACAGTGTTTGCTACTGTTGCAGAGAAATTGTTATTTCGATTATTCTGACTCTCCCTTTCTCATCACTATCATTATCATAAACTCCCCAAACATCCTAATTAAGTAAAATGCAGATGTGTTTTCCCCAGCAGACTTTTTTTTTTTTTTTTAATAACAAGGGATTTAACTTTTATTTAAGGTTACTTAAACTCTTCTTTATAGTTTTGTTTCCAGTTAAGTAAAACTTTTGGAAATGTAACTTGCTTACCAATTTTCTTATTCTCTTGCCAGAGATAATAGGGGTTTTGCTGTTGAGTTTTGGGGTTTGGGGTTTTTTGTTTGTTCTTTTTTTGGTCAAATAGAGAAAACCTGTGATGAGCTTTATTGAATGAGGTAGATACAGTGGAAATCTTTTTCATTTAAGTTTTTTCAAATTCATATGAAAATAGCTGCTTTGATACCAAAGCAATTGAGTGTGGAAAGTTGAATTTGTCAAGGAACTGCTCCAGCCTGTTTATTGAGCGAGCAATATTCTGTTGAGTGAAAAATTTGAACAGAGAGAAAAATAATACTATTCTTTTGCTTGTATGGCTTTGAGATTTTGTTTTTTAAAAACAATTTGTCTCCGAGACTATGGAGATTATGCAGATAATTTGTATGACTATCCTGGATAGGTTTTAACACTTTTTAACAAACATTTTAAATYGTGATTGAAACAAGAATATAACGTTTCATTTTTCCTTTAAAATATAATTATCCATGGTTCTGTGCCCAGAGGTGGTTTGGTTACTTTGCCTCCTTTCCACCAGACGGACAAAGTAAACAGTAGCATATAAAGTGACTCAGCTGTGGATAGGGAAGCTCTAAGCTGGTTTTCCATGAGCTGCTTTTGTCTCTGTCCTGTTGAAATGTCTTCTAATTTAATGAGACACAGGTTGTACTGGGCTGTGTTTGGAAATGTAAACTAAAAGCCTATCGGATAGTTTTGTAGAAATTAGCATGGTTTACCTGAAATATTTACATTTTCTGCATTAAACAGATTTTTTTTTTTTTTTTAGTAAATAAGACATCTTTAGAGGGTAGTGTGAGAACAAATTTTACTCTTTTTAAAATAGATCCTTACAATAAATGAGGACGGATCACTTGGTCTGAAAACCCACAAATCTCATGTTTGTGAGCATTGCAATGCTGCCTTTAGAACCAACTACCATTTACAGAGACATGTCTTCATTCATACAGGTACTGCTTGACTTCAAATTGTCTTTTCTACTATATAAAGATTTGTTTTCTTATGTTAAAAATGTTTTCAGCTCTATGCGAATTTCAGTTTTAAGAGCGTAGCTAACTTGGCATCTAAGCTTAGAGATTCCATGCACCAAAGTGTCAAAAGAATACCAGAAAAAAAATCAACATATGTTTAATAAACTGAAAACCTAACTGTTTACAAGGTTTCTTTTCTTTCTTTATCAGAAAGTAATGGGTTGACTTGTAGCCTAAGTGCCAAAATTGACCCCTTTGTAAAATGTGCTCCAGCTGCTTATTTGCCTGATGAGGTATCTCTCTGGTTCGGAGAAGTGAAAAAGGTACTTACCATTATAATAGCTTGCCAGTATCCTGAATGCAGTCTTATGCCAGCATCGTGATTGATCTTGTTCATGAGGAAATTACAGCCATTTCAGATCACTCTTCCGTGCTAGTATTAATATGACTCATAGGATCATGGAAAGAATTCTGCAGTTCATATACTTAGTAAGGCTAATGTTTTTTGGTATTAGAATATTTTTGGAATTCGCTCAGATGCTGGGTTTTTTATAGGCATTTTTATATTCCTCAAAAGTAGTTATCAGAAACAACAGTGTGTAGTTATTAACTTATGGATGTGGAATTATATTGTTCAAGGTGAAAAACCATTTCAGTGCAGTCAGTGCGACATGCGTTTCATTCAGAAGTACCTGCTACAGAGGCATGAGAAGATTCATACTGGTGAGTATAGTGCCTTGAGTATCTTTACTAGCGTGCTTAAGAACTGTTTCCCCACTCAGGCAAGGTTTCCGATAATAAGTATGCAGCCTAAAATCCTGCTGTAGTTTGTTTTGACTTAACATATGTTATAAAACTTTTAAAATTAAGTTAGCTTTGTGCTTTTTGACTTGCTCCACTTTTCTTTGGCTGTAAAGTGAGTATAAACTCTAGTAAGCAAATTTGAAAATAGTATTCTAAAAATAACCCAAGTAGCAAATCCTGAAGTTTGTGTGTTCGTAAAAGTCCAAGTTTGTTAAGCAGTTGTATCTTTTGTTGTATCAAATTAATTTGGACAATTGGGACTTCCAAATCACATCTCAATAGATTTTTTTATTTCTTTTGGAATTTGATGGAAAAGTGCCAGGACTAAAATGGCCAAAATGCCTAATCCCAAAGGTATTAGTATCAGCATTACTTTTCACTCTTTTTTGAAAGGTTTAATTCAGAACTGTTCTAAAAATAAGAGCCTTAGTTTGAAAATATGCAATATAGGTCAAATAAGGCCCAAAGTTTTAAGCCAAAGAGAGTTAAAGTTTATATGTACTTGTTTATTTTTTATCTTGTTGCACTGCACAAAACCACATTCTTTAACAGGTTTGGCTTCATTGGGTTTTTGGCATTTTGGTGCATGGCCTTTCAATCCCTCTGTAAATATTTTGTAATATGGTCCTTTTGGACTAGATGCCAATTTCTCAGCCTGTTTTGCAGAAAAGCAGAGCTGGTGAATGTGCACAGTGTTTCTTGTCTGTAGCATTTAAATGGATATGAAAGCTACTAACACGCAGTGCAGTGTGTGCATGTGTAAGAGTTGAGAGGGAAAAAAACCTCGGCAAAATGAATTTTCAGAGCAGTGTACAGGGAGTTGCATGCACAAATGCCCTGTTGTTTATGGGGTTTTTGTATCCTAGGTTGCCATGAGTCCAGACTAAGTAGGTTTCCTTCAGCCAGCCAGCCACAGAAGAGTCCTCCATTCTTCTGTCCAATGTCTTTGTTCTGTTCCTAGTCTTTCCTCTGGCTCTGAATTGGTGAACCATGCTGCCTTCACTTTGTGCAGATATTATTCTTGAAAAGAATGCTCACTCGATCTCTTTCTTCTGTCTATTCCCCCCCCCCCAAAAAAAGGCAAAAATTTAAGCATGGTCTTTTTTTTTTTTTTTTTCATTTTTTCAGAAGATTTTTTTTCTGAGGATTATTCCCTGTACGTGGCTTTGAAAATGAGAGTCTGGGCAATGTAGTTAATTAACGCTTGACTGCAAATATTATATAAATTGATTTAATTATCTTTTAAAATTCGACTTCTAGCTCTAATGAGAATTCTGCCGTGTTGATTGTAAGCTTTGGAGGGAGGGTTTGGTGGTGGGGGGGAGGTTGTTCTTTTTTTTTCTTTTTTTCTGCCAGCTTTTACCTATACCAATCTTTGTTTAGCAGAGAAAAAGCTGCCATTTAACAAATTAACCATATTATTATCTGACTTCTTAGATAACTATCTTCTCCTCCTTTTCTCAGCATCCTGCTGGTTTAGTATAGTTTGGTTATTTCTTAGAAAACTGAAAATGGTGATTGTGTTTAAACTGTTGAATTATGGGTGTTTCCTAGATGACAACTATATAAACGCTTAGGAGAGAGCATGTAAGACCCAACTTCCAGCAGTTTAATTATCACTTTATTGAGCCAGTTTCCCATGGACTGCCATCTTGCACTTTTAGTGAGGTTGTGGTTATTGTATATATATGACTTGTTCTGAAAAAAACTAAAAGCATTGATCTTAAAAAAAAATTTTTTTTGAAGTTCATTTAGTAAGTAAGTATTTGACTAGTGCTGAATTTGATTTCTTGGCCCAGTTACAGTATAGTTAATTGGCATTTTACTTACCCTTCTGTACTTTCACTGCTATATGATAATATTCACGAGTGGGCCTTTATTGGCTGTATAGTGTTAAACTGTTGTTCAGAGTTGCATAATTGAACCCATCCAAAACAGCTGAAATTTCAGGTTGCTTCTCTGACYGGGAGGTGAGCAGTGGGTCTGTATTTTTAACTCTGGCGAGAGGGAAGGAGAGCTTGCTTCAGAGTCTTCACACTCTGAGAAATTTTCATTACAAATACTTTTTTTTTCTTTTGCTTTTTTATCTCTCTAAATGACCATTTTGGCCCCACCTTTTTTTACAGTGTTCAAAACATTGATGAAGAACAGGATGTTTCCTCCTCTTTTTAAGATCTTTATCAGTTTTTCAAGTTCAGTATTTTAGGACCATCGAAAATAGTGGTAACAGTCAGAGGCCGTGTTTTATGCCTGTGACAAGCCCTGAACTTACAGGTGCTGTAGCTTGTTCCAATATGATTTGAATTCTGTTCTCTGAACCATTCCCTCAAATGAAATGTTATGAGGGAAGTAGGAAGCCATCAATGAACAGCCTTATCCTATGTAAATAATTAAATAGTTGCATCTAAAAGCAGACATTGCATTAATACAAAATTCACTTACTAGAAACAATTTTATGTACGGGGGGTAGCAGTGATAGGACCATGCTGCTAAATTTGTCATTAATGATACAGAAAATTGCCATTTCAGATAGGAGGAAGAGTCATCGGTAGATTAATATTTTCAATATTTTGAGTTTCCTAGGCTCCTGAAGAGAATAATACCACATGTGTTTTTCAAATATGTCTACTTTTTTTTTTGTTGAGAGATGTTTCTGTACTCCTTCCCCACTCATGCATTCATGTGTCATCTCCTGATTCTGTAACCCACCCCATTTTGCATTTTAAACACAAAAAATGAAATTATAATAAGAAAATAAAGCAACATTGGGGCTAACAATTCAAGTGCCTTATTATTCAGTCATGCTGCTTTTTTATTGCCTTCTTTTGTATTTTATCGTTTGTATTTTGTCTGTTCAGATTTTTAAACTGTCCCAGAGGTTAACTTTTATAATTGTTAGGGCCTTTGTACACATTGTATTTGTAGCAATAAATAGTACTAATGCTCAGTTTTAATAGATTTCCTATATAGACACAAAACATACTCAAAATGTCTTAAGAATATTCTCCTTCAGGCTGTTTTGATAAACAATGCTTATAATTACTGTATTTTTCAGTTTTGCCTTTTTTYACATCTGATTCTTTCCTACTCACTAACTTATTTCAGAAAAATATGTCTTGGACACTTCCTACATTAGTAAAAGGTTATTATTAATGATCTCCTCCATTTGCAATATGTCCTGTTTTAAGAGTACAACAAAATTTCAGAAGGCATCTGAAGTTTCAGGCTTCTTCTAGGAAGAAGGCATTATGGGAAGTGTATCTTCATACTAATTTTTAATCTTTTTCTAATATTATGTTCGTTATGAAGATTAAAGCAAGAATTAAGTATAGTATCAGTTTCACAAAGTGTTTCTTAATCTTACTTGCAGAGTATTCTGGAATTCTTGTGAAAAGTAGCATTTTCCGTGTTGTAGTGATTAATTCGAGGGCAGTGTCCCCAAACGGATTACTTTGCTTCCTGTTGCGACATGGTAGCAATGCTTTCATGTGTACTCTCAAAGTCTCCAAAATACCTGTCACAATCTGATCCTTTTCCACACTGTTTGGAAGCCATTTCAAAGTGGTGCATGGTCTGGCACAGACACATAAGCTGCTGCTGCCAGAGTTATGTATCTGCCATCTTTATCATTGCTGGTGGTAATACTCTACAAAGAAAAAAATGAAAACCTCTGCTTGACCCTATTGAAACTTTGAAAAGAGAAACAGGCAGATGGTAGAGTCTTCTGCCGGTAAATAGCCAGCTTAAGTAGAACGATATTGAGGGCTCTATGACCGTTCATGTACAAAAATGGGTACAAGGCTGAAGGTAAGTGTATCAGTGAAGCATTTTGTATTCTAGCCTTCCTGGGGTAGCAGAGGGCTCCTGAATAAGACTGAGCTGTCTTTTTTGCTTCTCTGACTTGGTTTGGGTTCTGGTAAGACTCAGGATAGTCTTCATCCCAAACTACTGTTTGGTTTTCTAAGAAAGGTTTAAGAGAGTGGGAAAGCAAACTTCCAGACAACATAAGGAAAATCGTTTGAAGGGGACATATAAAGGAAGCGCCAAGTGGAATAGTGGAACAAAGGAAAAGAAAGCAGTAAGTAGAAAGGATTAAAAAGTAGTCTTTGGGAATGGAATGGTTTGGTGTATAAAACTAGAACAAAGATGACCTAAAACTCTTACCTCATCTTCTTTAGAAGCAAAGATAGGGATATGAATTTGATTCAGAAAGTCTCCACAGACTTGGTATAAATAAACACCATAGTAGTAAGTGTGCCTGATAAATGAAGAGAACATGAAAAGAAGAATGAAACTGGAGTTAGAAAGGTAGGAAATAGGCCAGAGAGGAGGATTTGATTATAGTCAGTACAAGAGATGATGAAATGATAGTTAAGTGTTATCTATAGCTAAGTGCTAAAAACCCCAAGATTTTATGCTGGTTTTTAATAAGTAAGAAATGGCAAAGGTTAGTCCTAGACTAAATGTGAACCTTTAGAAAAAGGACTACTGATGGATCAAAGAGATCTTAGGAGAGAAGATCATTTGGTTTAGGAGAGGATAAATTGGAGACGACAATAAGTTGTCCAAGAAGGGATTGGTTGAGAAGCCATGTGGAGAGGTAAGAATTAATAATTGGAAATAGGGCATAGGCTTAGACAGAGAGAGATTTAGAAGTTACTTGAAATTAAGATGGTCAAAACTTTGAGTATTAATGATCTGACTAGGAGCAAATGTGCAGGTGATGTAGGTATTTTCCATTCCAGTTTCTATAAATACTAACATCTTACTTGAAGGTGTAGACATATCAACCCTATTTCTACTTGGAGAGGATATGGCTAAATGTCACTATTCTAAATAGAGAATATACATCTTAGTAAATCAAATAATTTGAAGAATAAAAGAATATTATGTCTCAGAAACTACCTCAGAAAAAAAGGGAAATAGAGAAATAGAGAAAAATAATCTGCCTATTTCTGGAGACAAAAGATAGATGTTTTCTATCCCCCAAATCAGAGCAATACAGTGTCCAGAACAAAGAGGATGTTGACAGATGCTATCAAAAGAATTCAAAATCTCTACATCAACTCAAAAGATTGTATAATAATATTAAGAGGTAGGATTACTGTTGTTCAGGATGAGTTCTGTAGAATAACAGTGAACTTTTGTAACAGCAAAACTAACTTTTCAGACACTTAGAATTTTTAGGGTTCATCAGAGAAACCTAGAAAATAAAAATATCAGAGGGAAAAAGAATTCAATTTGCCTGGATCAATTTAGCTACAGAAATTTGTTGTTTTCAGCTTAATTTTTCTAATAAGAACAATTCAGGATTTCCAACCAAAATAATAAGATTTTTCAGAGCGGTTACTTCAGTTCTGCATACAGATATCAGGAAAGGAAAAAAAAATTACACAGAACCCTACAAATATCTTAAATTGAAAGCTTGAAAATACATAATTCTTTTCTAGAAAGAATGGGATTGTGTTATCTAAGTCGATGAGAGAATTAAGGTGTTTTTATAAAATCTTCTGTCATAAAAGAATATGTAGCAACAGTTTAGGAAGGATACCTATCTGTCTTTGTAGTTCTTCATTTTTTAGGTTAAAGACACGTAACTGTACCCACATTAGAAAAAAGGAGAGAGAATTTAGTTTCTTAAAGCTTTTTTGGTATAAATGCCATTTTTCTGCTTTTATGATTATTTTGAAGCATCAGACAACTGAGCCCTGGGAAAATTGTGACATGAGTAAGCCCTATGTTGTTTTTTCAGTAGCGACAGACTAAATCCTCTTCTTTATTGTTTCTAATAGAGACTGTAATATTTTACCTGATAATTGCGTGGAAATTTTTTTTGTTTGAGAATTTATTTTGTTTAGATTAATATTGATACATGTTTTTTATCAGGTGAGAAGCCATTTCGTTGTGATGAATGTGGTATGAGGTTTATTCAGAAGTATCACATGGAAAGGCACAAAAGAACTCACAGTGGAGAGAAGCCTTACCAGTGCGAATATTGTTTGCAGGTAACAGGATTTCTTGAAACCTTTCATATAGAACACCTTTCAATTCTTGAGTAGTACACATGGGAATTTCTCCAGATGTTGTAGTCATGTGCATGCATATAAACTTTCAAAAGAATATGTTTTTTCTGTTACGGTAGGTTATCTTGGTGCACAGGTGGAGCAGAGTCACAACTGTCTCTACTTGATTTTATAGTTTTTTCTTTGATGCTTCAAACAACACTGTGTTGTCTGACATTTCATTAGAAGTGGGTAAAGTGAATGAACTGCCAAGTAAATTTGTTAGAATCAAGAGCTTCTTTTTCAACTGCTAATATATTTATTTTTCTCTAATAAAAAATCTTCTGCAGTATTTCTCCAGGACTGATCGTGTGCTGAAACATAAACGCATGTGCCATGAGAACCGTGACAAGAAACCGAACAGAAGTGCCACCAAAGTTGGCTTTTTGCCATCAGAGGAAGATTCTGGTTTCTCTACGCCTATGAAAGACAGCTCCTTGCCAAAGAAGAAAAGGCAGAAAACAGAGAAAACAAAATCTGTGGATAAGGAAAGTACAGATAAGTCAGAACAGAAGAAGGACAAAAATGACTATTTGCCTTTGTACTCTGCTAGTACTAAAGTAAAAGATGAATATATGGTAGCAGAATATGCTGTTGAGATGCCACATTCTTCTGTCAGTGGGACGCACTTAGAAGAAGCAAATTCTGGAGAAATACACCCACCTAAGCTGGTTCTCAAAAAAGTTAACAGCAAGAGGAGTCTGAAGCAGCCACTTGAGCAAAGTCAAACCATTTCACCTTTATCTACGTATGAAGACAACAAGGTTTCAAAGTATGCTTTTGATCTTGTGGATAAGCAAGGTTTACTGGACTCTGAAGGTAATGCTGACATCGATCAAGTGGATACATTACAGGAAGGGCCCAGTAAACCAGTACACAGCAGCACTAATTATGATGATGCAATGCAGTTTTTAAAGAAAAAGAGGTATCTACAAGCAGCTAGTAATAACAGTAGAGAATATGCCTTGAATGTAAGTACCATAGCATCTCAACCTTCGGTAACACAGGCAGCGGTGGCAAGTGTCATTGATGAAACTGCCACAGCATCAATATTAGACACACAGGCATTGAATGTTGAAATTAAAGGTAACCATGACAAAAATGTCATTCCAGATGAGGTACTGCAAACTCTGTTAGATCATTATTCACACAAGGCTAATGGACAACATGAAATATCTTTCAGTGTGGCTGACACTGAGGTGACCTCCAGTATATCAATCAATTCTTCTGAAGTATCTGAGGTCACCCAATCTGAGACAGTTGGAACAAGCTCTCAAGCTTCCTCATCAGATAAAGCTAGTATGTTACAAGAATATTCAAAGTTTTTACAACAAGCTTTGGACAGAACTAGCCAAAATGATGCCTATTTGAACAACCCAAGCCTTAATTTTGTGACTGATAACCAGACTCTTACAACCCAGCCAGCATTTCCTTCCATAGAGAAACAGGTCTACACATCTATACCGGTCAATAGCTTTCGATCGGGAATGAACTCTCCATTAAGAACAACTCCAGACAAGTCTCATTTTGGACTAATGGTTGGTGAATCGCAGCACCCTTTTCCCTTTTCAGGTGATGAGGCAAATCATTCTTCCTCCTCCTCTACACAAGACTTTTTGGATCAAGTAACTTCTCAGAAGAAGGCAGAGGCACAGCCTGTTCATCAAGCATATCAAATTAGCTCCTTTGAGCAGCCCTTCAGAGCTCAGTACCATGGGGCAAGAGCTGGAATATCATCTCAGTTTAGCACTGCCAATGGACAGGTGAACCTTCGGGGACCAGGGACAAGTGCTGAATTCCCAGAATTTCCCTTGGTGAATGTAAATGACAGTAGAGCTGGGATGACTTCTTCACCTGATGCCACAACGGGCCAGACTTTTGGCTAAGAAATCTTTGTAAATAATACTGGCACTTTAGAACACATTTGTCAAAACGGGGTTGCTCTRTATAAGATGGAGTTCTGTACAGCTTTTAAGAGCGATATGTTAAAACAAAAGTAAGCTGATATTAGCAAGACCAATAACTGCTTTTTTTTTTTTTTTTGGTTAGTCACCAGTCATTGAACTGCCTGATGTTGTTGCCCCTATCAAAGGCAGTTTATTATTCACTTGTTTGAATACAGAAACTATTTTACCTTCTATGAAATTTAAAATAAACAAAATCCCCAGGTAAGACTTTCCCCCATGATTGTTTCCTAACTGGTTTCCTTGTATGCTTTGGGAGGACAGTTATTGTCTGATATTATTCATATTGTCATTTCTAAGCTTGTCAGCATACTCATTGCTCTTCAGCAGGGAATCAACACGTACTAAACAGAGTAAATTATAAGTTTCAAGGTCAAGCAATTATAGCTTTAAAAGATGGCATTTTCTAGAAGAAGATCCTTTCTTGCCTCTTTGTCAAAAATAATTTTAGACCATTTGCCCTTTATTTTTGCTTTGCATTACATTGAGTTGTGTTTGGAGGAAAAAATAAATTCTGATAGACTAACTCTACTATTTAAAAGCCTAATTAATTTAAAATATTTTAAACACTTTTTTTTAGCAAATACCTAACTGCTAATGCCTTTACTTCATTCCTGAAGTAATGTGTATTTCTTTGTACAGCTGAATCTAGATGTAACTTTTTAATGACTTTTTCATATGCAGATATCAAGATTTTGAAGTTTTAGTTGAAATACTCTGTAGATGACATTCCCAATTACATAATGCTTACACAAACTGTGTATTCCAAGATTTAAAAGCTTAATTGTACCTTACCCTACATATTCATAATGATTAACATAGAGCACTTAGTCTATTTGATAGTTTTTGATTTCTCAAAAAATAAAGCTATTTTAGATTTTTAGGTTTGATATGGTTGCATCATTGTCATCTCATACAGCTCCAATTATTTTAATATAAATTGAGATTGGATATTCTTAGCTTCTGTGAAAATTGTTTTAATTCTCTGTCTAGACTTTTGACAATTCAGATAATTAAATTTACTGAGGTATCCCAGAAAGTTGAAGAAGTGGGCATTCAAATTGCATATCTTTTTAGTGTTTTCATAGTGAAATTCGCTACCATTTTACCAACTGAAACTGTTGAATAATGCTAGTGAACAGACTTTCTTTTTGAGCATAGATGAGTGATCAGAAGCTTTCATTGCATTTCACAATATAAATAAACTGCAAACTTTATCCCTGTACCATGAATATGTTTTTTTGAATAGTACTTTGTCTTGAAGTATACAGTATGGTACGATAAGTAGTTCTGTGTGCATTTTTAAGGTTGTAAGATTTGAGTAGCATAACTATTGTGTAGTTTAAGTTAACAATTTACAGATTTTTGAACTGTATGTTCTATTGCACCTTCCCTAAAGGGACACTGTCTGGTAGTTTAAGGCAGTTTAAGCCTAACATAGGCTGATTAACCAGGGAAACACACGCGCACACACACACACACACACACACATATATGTGTATATATGTATATGTATTTTTTTTCAATAGGGATGCATACATCCTTTTACAGCACTATCATGACCTGGTGTCTCTCAAATGAAGCCATCAGCTAGTAGAAAAATCTGCATCCCAAGAGGCTAAAATATATCCTGTCTTTTGAAAGGACTTGAGTGGGACACACAACACTCCCCACCTCTTCCCAAAGTGGTAGCAATATTTTTCTTAAGTTTCATTGTCAGGAACCTGATCTCTCCGAACCCTCTCTCTTTGCCAGTATGGTATGGCTAATAGTGCACTAATTTCACTTGGTACAGTTGAGGAAGAAAGTGCATTTGTAATCCGTGGCTTGCTTCCTGCATTGCTAAGAAACATAACTTATGTAAACTTCTTACTTAATACTTTTCTGAAAGAAAACAGATTCTATTTGATTCATTGACGGTGTGTAACTGGTGTATAATATAGGAAGGTGTTTCTGCATGCTATCGCTTACCAGTTATTTGGTCTGCAGATTTGTCCCTGAGTTAAGAAGAATGAACATCAAGGGAGAATAGTAAATTCCATATGGATTTTTAATGATTCATGTAAGGAAGTTTCTTTGAAAGAATATTTTTAATCTGATTCATGTCTGTTTGGTTTTCTTCCTTTATGATCAGTTTGTTTTTTTGATCTTGCATCCTTCCTTGCACAGACATAATAAATATGGCCCCTGTATCCCAGGAAGCCGCCTCTTGTAAAGCACGTTTCATTTTCATCATTCATCTCCAGGAGATCCTAGCTTTTGCTGCCTAAATAATACTGTGTTGCCATCTTTGTTCTAGTGTCCTGTCGTTGCAAATAGATGGTCATTAATAGCACTATTTGTTAAATACGAACAAGCAGTAAAAGCCAAAAATAAAAATAAAAATAAATTAAAAAAAAAAGTAAGTTAGAGCTAGGTTATCACTGTACCTATGTGGCCCCATAGGGAAATAAGAGAGAATGAAGCCTGCTTGTCCCTAAGCAGATTGATTCAGCTTTATTTTAAGAAGTTATTGCTTTGCTACTCTGATGTGAGAAAGCGATAGAGGAAGAGGAAGGAGTAGCTCTCCCTCCATGCCCTCTTCACACTTAAAATTGCTGCTTGGTTGCCCGAGTAAGTTATTGTACAGAGCGAAAGGACTTGCTCTTCCCCAGAGCAAAATGGGAATCATCTGAAGAAGTGTTGTTCCTCGTGTCGCAGTTCGTTCTCTAGTCTGCTGCTGAGCCATTGCACCTATCCTCTGTGCCTTAGGACAGACTGAGAGTCCCCGCGTAGCCCGCAGCGGCGCTCTCGAAGGGGTCCTCACACGTGCCGTTAGGGGGGTGGTGTGCATAGTTAATCCGCTGATGCTTGAAGCTTTCTGTATGGAGGAGTTAACCAAATATACTGCTGCAATTTCCCGAGTACATGCCCTTTTATTCTGGAATAAGTGTGTATGTAGTTTTGGGAGGTTTCTCTGTGTAAAAAGCGCTTGCTTTTTTAATGATTACATGGTTTTCAAACATTTCCCACTGCTCACGTTTTGCTGCTTTTACCTTGCTACGGATGCACACTCTTCATGTTGATCTGGTCAGTGTTCATTTTTGTTAGTTTTCCATTTAAGCTGAAAGAGGTGGAAAGAAAGTGGCTTTGGTTGTCTGTTCAWGTACTGATATTCAGTCAGCATAAGTTTGGGGATAGCATTTGTATTCTATAGAGCTAACAGCAGAGGCTTTTAGTTTTGGGTCATGCAAGCACTGAATGGGTGTGTGTAAGGTGACCTTTTTTTGTGGATATCTCCTACTGATAGAGAAAGTTGATTTTAAAAAATAGGAAATGGATAACGTTTATTAACAAACTCCCTCTATATATACATGTATATGTGTGTGCGTGTATATGTATATATACATACACACATATATTAATAGGCCATATTTTGGACCTAAATTACTTGACAGTGTCCCTTTTAGCATGAGTCCTTTGATATGTTTTACCATTTAATATAACAGACAATGAAGGAATTGGCTTGTAATGGTATACTAATAAGCATTTACATTTTCTTCATTTGATTTGAGAGTGATTTAATCATAAATTACAAGGTTTGGGGAGAAGGATAACAATGTATCACTGTATGTTGAATTATGAGTAACAACATAAAAATTTTAAATTGGGTGATAAAAGAACTATGTTTATGATCTTGTGTCTACTAGTTGTCTTAATGAAAATTGTGGTTCCAGAAGAAAATAGGACAACAAAATATTCATGCGAATTAACACTTTCCTTACTTTTATATTGTACTTGTCAATTTTTTGGGCGAAGGTATCTTTTCATTGTTAAATGAGAAGTACAGTAAAATCTTGCTAATTCGCTGACTGCTAATCAGAGCATCCAGTAAGTTTTACACATCCATGATGGTCTCTCCCCACCTCTCTGCAAAGTTCTAAAAAGTACTGTAGTGAGGTCTCATATCAGTAATACTGTATTACTTCACCCAAGTATACTTCAGAATCCATATTAGTATACTGGGAGGTACAAGAAATATTGAAAACTAAATTACGTTTGTCAAAATAAATGAACAAAGTATGTTTTGTGATGTGACATCCTTGCTTTTGTTGCCTGCTTCTTCACTATTTTCAAAATTGTGATTTGTAAAGGGTTTCTAAGTCATTGCTGCGAATTATTGGGGTTCTACTGTAACTTTTGGAGTTTATTCTAAAGTATTTGTGTTCTCCTGTGAAAACTTTCCACCCGGACATATACAATATATTCCATGCTTGTTCAAAATATTTTTATAGTATTTGTATCATATGTAGTAACTATTTGAAATGAACCAGAATATTTGAATGAATCCTCTCTGAATTTTGCAGCATTGGATTTCTTTATGTATGTATATTTGCTAACTAAATTTTGTTTATGAGGATTTTGATTTTTGTTCTTGTTCGTTTGCTTGTTTTAATACCATTACAAATTGCAGGGAAAATCCTGATTTTCCTGGGAAACCATTTGGAAATTTTAACAGGCAGAAATATGCTTATGCAGTTGGTACCAGTACCCATGTGAACTTTCAAATTACATGTTTGGTACTGAAGCAGTGAATAATGTTACACTTTCCTAGTTTTAAATGTTTTACTAAAATGAAGCCTTGTAACTTTGAAAGTTCATTCAACTTATGGTAATGCATGTTTATGTTAGGCATGTAATGCATTTAGGTAAAACTCACGTTGCAAAGGACAAGTACTAAGAAAGTATTACTGCTAATGAAAAGAAACGTCTTTAAGTTAAAATTTAAACTTTTGTTCCATTTTAAATTGCTTTGTGTCAGGGAAATAAATTTATAGTTGCTTTTGCTAAACTCTGCATATAAAACCTTATGTTTCCTTTTTAAAATTGTATCTTTTGGTAGGAAACACAAACTGAGGCAAGCAAACGTTTCTAAGAGTTGTTTCTTGCTTTCCTTAATCCAATGGATGGAAAGGTAATATTGTGTAAACAACATTATTTTATTTTTTTATGCAATATCATGCTGTAAATATGATTTATCAAATAAGGATGTACCTATGATT
Organism: Apteryx rowi; assembly: GCF_003343035.1. Classification (NCBI taxonomy): domain Eukaryota; kingdom Metazoa; phylum Chordata; class Aves; order Apterygiformes; family Apterygidae; genus Apteryx; species Apteryx rowi. Next base: position 149,696 of record NW_020451000.1, on the reverse strand, counting down.
GAATCTTTGATTCTGCACAGTTAGAGTTTATATATAAATATAAATGTGTCTTGACAATCAAGGACTTATGTCAGTCTTCCTTTATGATGTTTATTATTGTTATGCATTCCATTTGTTTGAATTGAGTACAAATGTGGAAATTTGTATTGTCTGTAAAGTATGTAATGTTTTTATAGCTTGTTTAAAAAACAAACAAGAAATCCTGTAAATACGTACGAACTGATCACAGTACCGCTCTGTTAGAAGGCATATGATGTTGTACTGTTTGTAAGCAATAATACAGGACAGTGCTAACTTTACAAGTAGCATAAGGATAGTTCCAAAAATACTTTTGGAGTTAATAGCCTTGTTTGAGTTAATGAATATTCTTAATCATTTTTTTATAAATAAATTCAAATGTCCTCCTGCTGGAGTATATAACGTTGTTTACACAGCACAATTTCAGTCGCAGAGGGGACAGTCTTTAGATCTATGGCTTCATCCGTACACACTTTGAGTCAGAAATGAATGGCTTGGCTGCACTCCTGCAAGATGAGGAAGACTGCAAAAGTTGAATAGCTGTGTCTCTAAAGGATGAGAGATACTATTCTGCTTCTGTGCTGATTCCTGACAATTCCTCTACTTAAATTTGGAGTCTTTAAGTCCCGATACTGAACTGATGAGACTTGGGCCTCCAGTAGAAAGGAGTAGTTCTCTTCATATTTCATATGCAGATAAACAGTGAACTTACAAGTCACATTTCATTTGGGTTGCTTATTTTTCAGATTATGAGTTACGAGATGATGATATGGATTTATTTGATTACTAAAACATCAAACTTATAGTTTGAATTGAGTAGGTATTAGACTGTACAGAGCAGCATAACTATTTGAACACAGTCATCACTGCTTTAGAACCTCCCCACCCCCAATTTATAAATGTATATGACCTACATTTTATARAAAAAAAATGTTTTTAAATGCTAGTCATTTATATAATATGTGCTTTGAAGGATTTGCTAGTCCACTTCTGTCACTTTTAGTACACTGGTATCTTTTATATGTAATGTATGCTTTTTATTATTGTAGTAAAGCATTTCAGTAGGAGGAATTTTGCAACAGTATGAGGGGCTGGAATTTTCATTGTCAGAAATGAATTATACTGGACTTTGTCTGTGTAGTCTTGTCTTTCTTTTAATGCTGTCCGGAAGGGAACTTGGTGTCCAATAAAGCAAGTGACCTCCTTTTATTTTGAAGGCATACTATGTAGTGCTGAATTGAGTCTGCAGATATGATAAATTTGAAGAGAGAGAAATTAGTACAAAATCTAGTGTACAGGAGAAAATAAATGTGTTATGAAAAACCTGATGATATATATAGTGGAACACTGTTACAGTGCATTTTCTGATATAGTGTTATTTTCCTGAAGTCCGTATGCCTTCTTTGTATTTCAGCTAATAAAAAAAAAATCCTTATAGATAATTTTTGGCAGGATAATAGGTTTACTTCCATGATTAGACAGTATTTCTTTATCCTACAACATCAATTCCGTCCCTTTATTGTCAGTGTAAAAATTAAAATGACAAAAAAGATCATAACCTGAAAAAAGTCTGTATATAGGTAACAGATGGCTTTGTAGGAACCCGAGAAGTATGAATTTGTATATTCCTTTTGCTTCTGACAGAGAGCAGTAAGTGAGTCTTTCTTTATTCTGTGAAATGAGGAATTTCCTGATACAAAGGGTGTGTGTGTGCGTGTGTGCGCATGTGTGCGTGTATGTATGCATGTATGTATGTATATGAAGGATGTTTGGGTCTCGTGGCAAAAATGATACAAGTATAAAAGGATTTTGCTGTAGTTCAACACATGGCTTACATATAATATGTAAAAGAAACATATAAATTTCATAATCAACTCAAAAAGACAAAAATAGTTTTGCAGGAAACAAAACTATTTGGATAGCAGGCTTGACCAAATGAATTTTTTGGTTAAACTTGATATATTTTAAATGATTCTATGTCTGCCTTTATTTCTGCCCTAAAAGCAACTTAAAATATTTTGGAAGTTACTCTTCCTTTTCATTTGACTGTGAGTGTAATTTATATCATGGTTTACAAAATGTGGCATGAAGGATTGGATTGTTTTATCTGTATAATACAATGAAAGATTGCGTTTTTACATAATCATGGTGAATGGTATTGTATTCTTAGAATTGATTTATTCATTAAGTGACTTAAGTGAGTTTCATCGCTTTTGACATTACTGTTTTCTTATGGTTAACTTAGTCATTTTGGGTTTATAATACCCTTCTATGTATTGTGATACTAAGGGAAGTTATGTTTTTGCTTTATTTTTAATTAAACTAATAGTTTGATAATTTATATTTGCAAATGATGCATTTTAAATGTGGTCACTTGCTGTTTGAAAAATAAAAATATAGAATACTGTTTTATGAATAGACTTAGCAGTATTTTTCATGTTAGATATTTTCAGACAAAATCTGCTTTCTTAATGAGAAGGACGAAGGCACGTAAAGATATATTCGTTGTGCAAGAACTGAAGTGGATAATATCAACAATTAAATATTTAAGTATTTGTTTTGAGACATAGCAAACTTATTTGGGTTTTCTTCCCCTTTGCATCTCCTTCTTGTCTTCTTTGATTACGGAAAAAAAATTACCTTATGACTTTAACTTTCATCCTGGACTTAGAAGATTGCATTATTGTAGTAATGGAATCATTTTAATAGAAACATGTAGCATCAGAGCCCCTTTCCTTTTGTGAGTCTCATTTGCACTAGAGAACCTTTATACAGTACCAGCAACTCTTCAGGCAAATGAGAATCAGGAATCATGTTTTAATCTCAGTGTAAGAAGGGTGAACTTTATTATTGAAGTTTTTAATACATTGGGTAAAAATATGCCATGTGTGCACTACATAATTTCGTAGTGTGTTTAGTATATGGAGTATTTAATGTGTAAGATGGATTTTTCCTGCATTGAGGCAGGAAAGAATAAGAAATATTGAAGATCATAGCATTTATGCCCTTACAAAACCAGAAATGTGTGGATCAGAAATAAAAGCCGCTCCTTAGCGTTAATTACTGGTAATTTAGCTTTCCTTGCCTTTATTTACTCACGTTTTAAAGGCATTGTTTTCCTGAAGTCTTTTGGTAGGGTCACTTCTGATAAAGACGTGATTTTTGTGAAGTAGGTGGCTCTGTTGATTTTTCTTTGTATAAGAACAGTTTTATAAAAGTGAATGTTAAAGTTGCACAATACCTTTTAAAGAGAGAAGAACCTAGTAAGTTCTGAGTTAAAACTTGAGCCATGATCAGACGGTCACTGCAGAAACAGCTGGGCAGGTGCAGATGTTAGCGGCTGCCCGGCAGCTTGTTGCAGCCCCAGGCCTGGAGCCAGCGGGATCAGGACGTGGGTTTTGTCACCAGCAACCTCCGGGAGCCTCCTCCGAGCGGCAGGGCCTGCGCAAGAGGGGTCTTTTGTCTAGCCTCAGCTTAAACCATTTCTGAAGGTTGTTTAAACCCAGGTGACCGAATTTGCATAGTAGCAGAGGAAGAGCACTCATGGGATTTGCTCTGGTGACTTAACCAGGGGCACGGTAGCCTTAGCAGAGAGCTAGCTGCACGCAGTTGCAAGGCAGTAATATGTTAAATCAGCACAGTCATTTCTGCAGGAACTATCTGAAATTGGCCTTAGTAAGGCTGCCCTTGTTCCAGTCCCTTTTAGCTGTGTAAGGCCATAACCATTGCTGTCTTTTAGTGCCTTAATGTTCTTCTGAAATACAGAATGAATACAGCAATATGACTTGATGTGACTTCTGTTCCAGCATTGCTCTAGTGTGCATGATGTGGTATTGTTTTTAAATAACCTATAAAGAATTTAACGTGGTATGTTAACCTCCATCTAGTATAGTAACTACTTCTAATTGTTTTATGTGTAATAGTCTTAAACCGTGAGCGCACTCTCCAGTATGCCTGAGGAAGTAGTGCTGCTCACTCGGCTGCCCTGCTTGTCTTTCTGTTATGTTTGCTCATGTTAGTTATACTGGTTTTTATTTGTTTTAATTATGTGCTGGAAATAAGAAATCAGAACTGATAATTTCTGCTTATTGACTTCCATGATGAAAATAGTCAAATAGTAAAGTGATATTTAAAAAGGACGTTTTGGCGATATTTTGTTGCCAAAAAATATTGTCACAAACTAAATTTTGTGTTGAGTGGGAAAAACAATCCATTAAACTAGCTGTTTTTTTTTTTCTAGGAGAAGGAAATAATTTTCTGTTAAAATGATTGCTCACGTGTTTATTTAGAAGGTTAAAAAAAAATCTCTATTAACTTAAAATTGTTCCTGTACTGCCCAAAATAAACCTTGTTACAGATCCTGGGTAGTGAGCAATTTATGAAAGTCGGGAAATTTGGAGGGGGGTTGTTTTAGGAGGTAGTCTGGGAGACTGTCCTGTTCCTTGGTCACCTTGTGCATTGTGTTTGCCAAATCAACAGAAGATCGTTTCCTATAGAATATTGTTTGCTCTTTTGTCTGCTTCAGTTGTCAAGATACGGAGTTTAAAGAAGAGAATTTTCCTCTGGAACCATGTTCTGTCGCAGGGGCTTAAAACTGAGCCCCTGCACGCGGTTGTCCTTCCCGAAGCAAGCAGCTCTGCGCCGCTCTCTCAGGTAAGTCGCCTCCTAGGCAGCATCTTTCTCCTTTCGCATCAGGGCTGATCTTCAGGGGCGTAACATCCCCAGTGCAGCACCTGCTCTAGCTTTTGAGTTTCAAAGGCAGTCAAACKCATACAGGTATGAGTGGCAGAGTTTAAGTATGATGATTCGGTGAAGTCCCATCTTAAAAGGAAGGGGGATTATTTTCTGCGGTCTATCCACCTAAATTGCTTTTGCATATGTCAGCAGCCACACGCATCCAGCAAAAGGCATGGGATCCGATTCCTCCCTCCCTTATATGCACTTACTTCTGGACGTTTGCTGGACGTACAAAACCGCCATGTGCTCTGAACCTGTGGTTTTCCCACTAGGAGTCTATCTCAGGGGACGGCTCTCCGTCTTGTACCTGAGAGCCGAAGTGTGGTTCTGCGCAGGAGCTGTATGCTGCTGCCTGCAGGCAAAGTGGCGTGGCTTTCGTTGCGCCCGTAGCTGCACCTTTCAAGCCGCTCAGCTCTAAATGTGGGTGCTCAGTACCAAACCAACCCATGCAGATACCTGTTGACCTAGTTCCGTGCATTGCTATTACGTTGTGCGCAGGTGCCTTCATTCAGAGGAGGCAGAGCTTTCTCCGCCGCGTAGCCTGTGGGGCTGTTATCTGAGAGGGGTAAGCTGGCACAGCTACGGAAGTGCAAGCTGTGCTGCTGAGCACATGTGAGTTTTCACAGTTGCTTATATATAATCATTATTTTCTCATGGTCAGAAGTGATATTAGTGCCATTTCAGAGAGGCAGAAGTAACAGAGCTTTTGTCTCTGCTGTGAGATCAAAGGCACGAGGCTATTCTAAATGAAACCCAGAGGATTTCATTATTTTAGCAGCATAGTTCATAGAATATTTCGGTGTTGTAATATGAATAACAGCTGTTCAAAAAGTATATTTATTTTTTATACCCTGAAAGCTCTTCAAGAGCAATAGTTCCTTATTTGGTCCGTCCTGTCTAAAGATAAACTAAGTCAAGAGAGATGATAAAGTAACGACTGCAAGTGCTGGGAATATTTTCAGGGCAATCGCAAGGTAATCTTGGTCGCGGAGTAATGTGCAAGAGCAAAGTAGAGAGTGTCATCAGAAGCTCAAAGGATGACTTACTTGTTTTCTCTCAAGTCCGATATTTTCTTCCATTTGCTTTGCCAGTTCCTGGAAGCTTGTTATAAAGTCATCTAATCCTAGACAGATCAGAACAGCCTAAGAAAGTTAAAATTCCAAAAGAAGGAGAAGYGAATGCAGGAATACCACTATACCAGACTGATCTGTCTCTTTTTCCCCAAAACAGTAGTCAGAAAGGAGTATTCTCTTCAAGGCTGTATTCATTAGCTTAAAGGAAAATGTCAAATTAACATAATGTTCAAAATTTACTTTTGAACATGAAAATGCTCTGTTACCTAGTTAAACGTGTAACTAGAATGGTGGATGCTGCAGCTGTTTGAAGGTGAGCCACGGTGACAGCATGTGTCCACCTGATGTCAGATACGGGAAACACTCAACTGCGTTAACTCTCCCAGTCGTTCTTGTGTGGCCTGGAACTCTTAAAGAATTGAAACAAGAATGTTTGTGGTGGTGCTCGGATACTGTATCGATARCCACTATATACAGGTGCTTAAAGAAATTCAGCAAAATGCATTTGAAAAGCACGTGTTTTACAGTTTAGAACTCAAAGGGCTCTTCATCTAAGGTACTCTATTTTGGGAGTATATTCTCTCCATTTTAGCAGCCTGTTTTACTATAGATCTAGGGCTCTCCTGTAGGTTGGTAAGTGATGTGACTAGCGTTTAGATCGTGTGGTTTATTCACAGTTCTGGCCTTGTGAAACGTGAGCACGTGTGTGAAATCAGCTTGCGCGTTGCTGTGTTAGAGAAGACAGGTATGCCTAGCAGCTGAAGAAGACCGCGATGAGGAATGTGATGATTAATACCCATTCTAGTAAGAATCAATCCTGCCTACGTTCCAAGTGATGACTCAGGCCTGTGGACTTTTTAAATACACATCTTTTCTTGCTGTCTGACCTATGCATTGCTGCTTTCCCTGGTTCTGGGGGCTGCTTGCTCCAGTCGTGTCTGTGGCATCCCCAAATTTTTCCCTTACCTTTTCATCTTACCTAACCTTTTGTCACCTCCTTGACTCTGTCCCAAATCCACCCCTGGATTCTGTGCCCTGGAGCAGTTGCTGCCCAGTGACACAATGTGGACTATCAAAAGTCCGATCAAATCAAAATGCAGGATGTGCAATATTCAGGCCTGCCAGGTTTAAGATGTTTTATCTGTCAGTCCCTGGGAAAAATGTAATTGGAGAGAAAAGATTCTTGCTGTCCACTRGAACCTGCAGCATTTACTAGCCCTGAAAGGACGCAAGGGTTGGACTGATATTCTTACAAAACAGTCTTAACTTGTAGTTGCATTTTCCCCATTTTCTCCCAGTAGAGCTAAAGTACTTGGCATAAGAAGTGGAAGAAGAGAATTTTATTAGGCCTTTTAAAAAAGTTTCTAAAATGGTTTGAGACRGTTTTGCTGTAACATGACGTAGACCTCACAGTGGTGTGGTAGACTGCTTGTTGAGGATGAGCTGCATAAATTCACTGATGGCTCAGCCAACTGTGAGTCATGCAGTCATCACAAACTCGTGCTGGGGCAATTTATACCGTTCCACATCATCACATATTTGTTATGAGTAATCTGAGAGCTTCTTCTATCGTATTCAGGTTACCTCCTATTTTCAAAGCCCTTTCTTTAAAGAAAACAAACCACTTTGCACATGATTGTGACTTGTTGATTACACTTGGAAAGAATGACAGTGTATGTCAGGCTACATTTTTGCTAATGTGCTAAGTATGAAAAATCAGCATACTCATCAGAAATGTACACAGTTCTGCTCAGTGAATGCTGTGGATTGGATTCTGTTGCCAGTAAGGAAAATGTTGAAAATGCCATGACTTCACTAGGAGCAGGCTGAGACCAACACTGAGCATTTTGAAAGTGCTTCTTAATATCAGTGCTGGATGATTTAGCTTTTAAGTGTGGTCCTTGAAAATACCTTTTGCTGGAATTCTGCAATTATTACTTCCAGCGTGTTCAGCAGCGGGGGATGAAAGTGGTAACTGCCTCAAGAAACTTTTTCAGCTCTTGCTGAGAGTGTGCGTATGTACGTACAGGCCTAAGTGCCTGCAGGCAAGCCACGGCACTCAGTCACAGTGAGTTAGTGGTTCTCCACCAATTTTGCAACAAATTGAACATCCTTACTTCAGATTTTGCTCTGGTCCACAAGACCAGAGAATCAGGCTGAACCTGTTTCCTGCTGGTTGTGAAGACTATCCCCTTTGAAGGGAATCGAGGAGATCTTCAGAAATATTCCAAGAATGGGATATCTCTGAGAGAAATCTGCTGATTTCCTCAGCCGGCCTTCATCCTCCTTTGAGAAGAGTCCTCTTCCTCTGTGAACTCTTACTCTCCTGCTTCTGCCACTCACTCGGTCTTTGCCGCTTCTGGACAGGCGAAGAGTTAAGGCTTGTTTATGCTTTGTGGGGCACTCTGAAAAATTAAAGTGGGTTAGCGAGATTACGTTGAACTCCGGTATCGATACTTTATTCAGAATTAAAGCGGCCCTAACTCATTCCAGCTTACTTCAGTTCGCAATGAATGAACACACTTCAGTCCTAAGGAAGAGTGCCTAATGTAGATGTCACGCTGTTTAAGCTGGAGCTATTCGAAGGCCATGCCTTTAATTCAGACGGAACAGGGTCACTTGGGAGTCCCGAACAAGGAAGTTCCCCTGAGCAGGTGACACCGAGCGGCTGCGATTTTTTTTTTCTTCTTTTTTTCCCCCAGTCGGAGCCCGCGGGGCTGGGCGCAGGCTGCCGCTGAGGCCGAGGCTCCCCGTTAGGGAGCCGGCGCGGCGCGGCGGGGCAGGGGTGCTGCTGCCGCTGC